>NC_041044.1:41758241-42059908 GCF_900634775.1 Gouania willdenowi
GCAACACGACCCAAGTCTGATAACAGAAAATATTTACACAACTTAAAGATTATTATAATGCTCACACATTTACAATATACTATATACCCCTATTTAAAAATGAAAGAGTGAAAATAGCCTATGTCGAGGCCTAACTAATTTTTATATAATGATTATTTCATATTCATATATGTAATAGATCTAGCCCTATAATAGTCACATTCACGTGACAAGTTTTCCTTTATAAATGAAAGGTTTTCAACTTATGGGCTTGATACTCATTATTTTTATTTGAATTCTTTATTTTTCCTAAGCCTTAGAGAGAGTCAAATGGCCTACTTATAAAGGCTCGATTATTGAAAAATAGGCCTATCAGTCAATCAATCCCACACACAAAAGAGCTTACCCTGCCATGCATCAACAATTTGCAATCAAAATGTACGATTTCTGCTTGTAGATGTTCACCCAGGCTTCATACAACTTGTTTTGTGACCCTGTTGCTGACTTGGTAACACGCTTGCTTTAACGAGACAAAACTCGTTGTTGATATCGGATAGTATTACAGCTTGAACGTGTCCACATAACTAGTAGTTATAAGAATCTCGAGACTTGTATGTTTTTAGGGTTTTGTTGTATATACACATCTATCAGATATGTTTAAATGTCTGCTCATTGAACATCGGGCCAGGAGCCCACATCGGATAACCACTTGTTTTTGGGAATGCTGCATGGGTCCCGCAATCTTTCACCTGTACTTAAAGTGAGTTTCCTTAAATAAGCGACTCAGGTGACAAGCTTTCTACATGCTTCAAACTATTTTCGAGCCTTAACAGTGGTTCATTCATTGCCATTTTTTGAGCCTCACATACTGTATGTTTCAGTGTATTTATTTCAATAGGGGACAGTGCAATTTAATAAAAACACATGATTAAACATGAGTAAAAAAGTCAGAATTAGCCAATGAGGCTATTTTTCATCTGTCGTCCCCTGGCCATGATGTTAAAAAAGCAAATAAAATACATTAACATGACAAACATACATGATAGAAAAAACAGTAACAATAAGTTGACACATTAGAAAAAAAAAAAAAAAAACACTATTTACAGGATAAACAAAGCATGGCAGGTATAAGTGTTCACCAGCCATTCCCTCAGGTGGTTTGTAAAAGCCCTGTATGTAACAAATGTTAGCGAATATAAATAACTGATATGTGACATTGAACACACATGGTTTCTGCATCGAGTATGCGCGCGCACGTCAGTCACGTCTCTCGTGTTTGCCCACATTGAAATCTGTCTATTCATTCCATCATTATGCTCTATAGTTGTTTTATCACAGAATTCTAAGTATTTGGACAAAGGGGGTACTTAGATTAAAAAATAAGAGAAAGGAGGGGTACTATGAGCCAAAAACCACTGGTGTAGTGGATGTGTCGATGAAGAGAAAAGAGTTCTAAATACACATGCGAAGGTAGAGGTAATGACGACTCTGATTACACCTTAATGTACCTGACGGAGGATGAACGGTGGAGCAACTGGAACTGAAAGAAGTCCCTACATCTGTTGCTCGTAGCTTTTTTCTAGGAGGGCCTGTAAAGTTGCTAAGTTGGCAAATCTGCACATACCACTTTTTCTCCCACTGCCGTTCCCTGGAGGAAGAAGGACATTGCGTAACTCCCAGAAAAAACAGGGAATTCCTTATGTGGCGAGAAGCAGAAAAGGTGGTTTTTGAGTGGACGAGGAAACTTATTTTATGCTGCTACAGCTAAAGGAGCTGAAGATCCTACAATACAAGTCTTTAGGTCTAACCGAACTACATCATCAAACACTGTTTCGTAAAGGATACAGCGCCACTTATCGAGGCAGAGCTTATTTTTCTCTCATGCATGTGTATTAGCTAATGTCCTAAAAAATATAGCTTATAATGCTATCTACAGATGGGTCTTAAAGTGTAAGTACACCCCCAGGTTTTTTCTGACCTGCGACGAGGAGGAAATTAAAAAAACACCTTGATTATGGGCGTTGCTTCTGGAGTTTAGTTACAGCAGCCCCGCCCCCACAGTGCTGTACAGTTGCATACGGAGCTTTCAGTCAATGCTCAAAATTACCCACAGCTGGCCTGATGACCCCCTCATGTGACAATAAAAGACCTGCTGGATTTAAATGAGCATTTTTATCTATATAAATGAGTTTAAATTGAAGATATACATGAAATCCATTTAAAAAAAATAGTTTTACACATTTTTAATCTGCCAATTTGATTATAATTTGATATATTTATTATAAATATATCCATCCGTTTCGGGGCAGGTGCCTATATCTGCCTCTCAATTGGCATTAGGTGGGGGTACACCCTGGACATATATATATATATATATATATATATATATATATATATATATATATATGAAAAACACTACACAGAACGACAGACTTTTATTCTGCTGCGTTTGATAAAAATGATCTTGCATCATGTTTTCCACGAAACGAGGTGCAGCGCTTCTCTAGAAAGTCCCCTAGCACCCTCTGTCTACAACTTTAGCCCATTTACTCTGAATCGTTGGACACAGAAGTAGTGTGAGAACATGAGTTTGAGCTGGAGCTGATACAACGATTGAAAAAATCACACAGTGTCTGCCTGTCTGTACCTCTTCTGTCTCGAACAATATAAATGACTACATAGATGGCGTCCGGGTTTTTCATATATATGTATATATATATATATATATATATATATATATATATATATATATGAATGCACTTTTATTTACCTGTGCATAAAACCAATGTTGGAACACACCGTGGTACCAGACCCTCATGAGCATCAGGCGATCAGTATTGTTCATGGATTTCATGATTTATTTTTCAACTCAAATTTCTTATTTGTTCTATGATTTCATTTCAGAGTGCAATGACACAATAAACTGACTGAAAAAGTGTGGTGTTCTAAAACTTTTGCTTATATATGTACATAGGGGGTATATCCTGGAATACTTCTGTTCTGCTTCTTGGTGAAGGCGGTCACATTTTTTTCTGCTCCCTCTCCTCCCCTATCTGCCCTCATTGCTTGTTTTGCCTGCTGTCTTGTGAAGCTAATAGGAGACTCTCTGTATTCATCCAAAACCCAAAACTATGGAATTGGTCAACTGGTCACTTAATGCTATTGATCAAACTTTCTCAATGAGAAGACCAGGCCGAGGTAAGCTTGTGGAACGTTTGCAGCCGGATACACCATGGATTCTTGGAAGAAGTGTAAGGTCGTGTGTCTGTCTTTACTCTCCGTTGAGGACGTCAAGGATATTTACATGATTGGAATCATGGTAGCAGGGATGCTGCTGATTGGAGCTGGCGGCTTTCTGATATATTGTACGTTGGCAGCTGTTTTGGGAAGGCTGCCAGTCATCTATGAAGGATGGGGCAGGGCACTGAACTCTCAGAACATCATGATGAACAAACTCAAAAGTAAGCAAGAGGCTACATTGGAGCCTTTGCATGGAATCGAATCAACCTTGGAAAGGATGGAGAGGATGTCCCGGCGAATTGCTGTTTGATCCCACAATATTGGATTTACTGTGAGCAGGACTTTCACAACTTTCAAGGCTACTGAAACAATGCTAGTCTGTAATAAAAACAAATCATCACCTATTGGCTTCACCCAACATGCTTGCGCAAGGATGTGTCCAATCTCACCATGGATGTTTACAGATCTGACGCTCCGTACTCTTGCCGCTCCCCCCCCAATCCCCGATTACCAGCTAGACTCTCGTCTTCTGAACCATAACTGACTGTATCAGAGGAGAGCAAAGTTTATTGTGTCTACACCTTCTCTGGCCCTCCACCCATCCCCCCTCCCCTGGAAGGTTCTGGAGGAGCGCCCACTGGCTACTCGCCCCCGCCCCTTGCGGCTGAATATCCTCTCCCCAATACCCCTCCCCAGATCCACCACCCACCCCCACCTGTCCACGTGCTATGGTTTTCGTGACTGTGTGTTTTTCTGACTTTGTTTGTAGCCTAGAGGTTTTTTTTTCCTGATTTTGTACTTTGCCCTTCTTTAGGGAATTCAGTTCAAAATCTGCTTTTTCCCCTCACCTCTCCTTACGTTGTTTTCCCCATTTTTCAACTAAATTCGGGGCTCCTTCAATGCCCTTGGCAACCCACAGTTCTCCCGTTCTTGTCTCCCATGTTATTTGTGACTGTTTTTCCATGATTTCTTTAGACAGGATGATACAGAAATGTTTGTACAGCACTTTGTGGTTTTTTGCATGTGAAAAGCGCTCTATAAACAAAGTGTACTTACTTACTTACTTACTAAATCAACAATAACTTTTTTTTTTATAAATCTCCCTCTCTCCTTTTAAGTCATGAGCACAGCTGTATATAATACCTTACATAAAAAAGGCATATTTCATACATTCATTGAAGTGACCATGCATAGTTAGCTGTGTAATATAAAGGCTTGGAGAATAGAATTTCACAGTACGAAGGAGATGAGGAGATGAGATGCAAAGAGGAGGAGATGAACGCTAAGGCAGGGAAGCAGGAAGATGGAGAGGCTGTGAAGGATTAATTTGTCCTCGTCCTGCCTCACTCTACCTGACTGCTCAGACGTTCTCTCTGCTCCAGCGGCCAGTGTTCACAGCTATAAATCTCCAAGTGACATTTTGGCCGGCGAGTCTCACGTAAACATGGCTGGCGAAATGTCAGCGCAGAAAGCAGACAAGCCTAACTTAGGAAGAGGGAGAGTGGAGGCAGTAATGTCACCACACTTAAACACCCCCCGCCATCAGTCATCATGACATTTAAGAGATATATCCCTCTCTCCCTCTGGCCTCACAACACGCAAAAGCAAGAAGTTTGGAGAGGAATCTGCGAGGACCCGATGAGTCACGGGGTTTAATGCGTCGATCTGATAGCAAACAAAGGTTAGTTGCCCACTTGTGTGTCATTTGTCTTGCTGCACTCATCAGCAGCTTTACAGCTTAACGGGCACGCGTTGGAAATAAGACCAAGAATGTACTTGTGGTGAATCCATGATGTGCTTTTATTAACATTTCTACTGGCTGAATTTCTTTCCAACGTTCTTTCTTATCCCGACAGGTCATTTAGGAACACATTTCTCCAACGACCTTTGTTTTAACCATAGCCTTGCTGCCAACCTGCAGAGAGGGTAACTCAACCTCTGCTAAAGCAGTAAAAACTCAATTTTTCTAAAATCCTGCAAACTCAGGATTTTTCAAGACCAGTCGAGACCTGCACTTGATCCGCTATTCTTCAACTTCATGAACGTGATAATAAAGAGAAACACTTGGTTTGTTAGCTCGCTGATTGTTCCGCTTCCTTGGAAATCTTTTTGAGTGTCTTATTCCTTGCTAGAATTTAGATGAGCAAATTTGTCAAGATTTTTAGCATTTGTTCTTTGAAAGAGTTCCTGACACCTTGTTTTGGTCTGTCAAATGTATTTAAAAGAAAACTAAAATTAAAGAGAGAATGCTCATTCTTGTCATGGTTTTTGAAGTTGATTTTCATGGTCTTGGTCTTGTCCTGGTTTCATCTTGTCTCAGTTTTGGTCTTGTCTCGGTTTTGTATTGGTCTTGTCTCAGTCCTTTCTGGGTCTCGGTTTGTCTCGGTCTTGGTCTTGTCTTGGCTTGTGTTGTATCCGGCTTGTCTCGGTCTTGTTTTGGCTTGTCTCGGTCTTGTTCATTTCTTGTCTCAGTCTTTTCTGGGTCTCGGCTTGTCTCGGTCTTGGTCTTGGTCTTGTCTCAGTCTTGTCTCGTATTCATTTTATCTCGGTCTTGTTCTTGTCTCTGCTTGTCTCGGTCTTGTCTTAGTCTTGGTCTTGTCTCAGTCTTTTCTGGGACTCGGCTTGTCTCGGTCTTGGTCTTGGTCTTGTCTCAGTCTTGTCTCGTATTCATTTTGTCTCGATCTTGTTCTTGTCTCTGCTTGTCTCAATCTTGTCTTAGTCTTGGTCTTGTCTCAGTCTTTTCTGGGACTCGGCTTGTCTCGGCCTTGGTCTTGTCTTGGACTCGCTTTGTCTCGATCTTGTTTCGGTCTCTGCTTGTCTTGGTCTTGTGTAAGTCTTGTCTGGGTCTCAGCTTCTCTCAGTCTTGGTGTTGTCTTGTCTCGGTTTCAACTCGCAAAAGTCTTGGTCTTGTCGTGGCCTTGGTCTTGCCCTAGTCTTCTCTGGGTCTTGGCTTCTGTCGGTCTTGGTTTTGACTAGGTTTAGACTCTCAAAATTATTGGTCTTGGTCTTCACTCAGTCTAGACTCTCAAAAGTTTTGGTCTTGTCTTGGTCTTGATGCATTCTGTTGTCGGATAGTCTGGTTTTCAGTACCACACTAGAAAATACAAATATACTGTATGTTCTAATAATTGTGTGAGTCCTCATAGAGGTTTTTTTTCTTTCAATTCCCTGAAAGCTTTATTTCTTTTACCCCTCCATTAATTGTAATATTCCTAAGGTCTGTTTATGCTCATCGTTAGACAGACAAAAGTACATTATATCCATACTTTTACACATAGTGGAGCCTCATTACTGGTAACCACATGGGACAGTGCACTTCTCACTATTTAATCTGTAGTTTTCCTGAACAAGAAGAGCAAATGATACAAAAGTTGGCATTCAGTCACCATTACTTTAAGGAGACTCTGAGTATTTTCCAGTGAATGCTTCATGTATGTATTTGAAACTGAAACCTTCATTTTTACACATAAAGGATGTGAAAATGGAACTTTATCGTGGCTTCTCCTTTCCTCTAACTTTTCCTTGGCTTTCTGTCTTGTCTTCTCGTGCTGCTGATGAGGATCCTACTCAGTGGGCAGCTGCTCAGCAGGGAATGTGTTGCTTAGTTGGTTAGCCAGCCAGCTTTAGCGTATCATCTGTCAATGAGAGCCGCTGTTGTTTCAGAGCTCTGCTGGGAACTGTCTTCATGTCTTCCTCAAAACCAACTAAGCAAAAAAAAAAAAAAAAAAAAAACAATAAAATAATGTTGGCATCAGAATTGGCCAAAATGACATACCGCACCAGACTGAAAGTAGAGGAGGACGAACTAAAGTGTTGTTTTTTGCTGTTGTTTTCTCATTTTGTTCCATATTGTATCTGTATCTATTACAGCTTGTCCCATATAATTGGCTAATGCACTGTGTAAGTATGTTGGAAATTTTTTATTTATGCTTCTCAGGTATGTAGCCAGCCCACCTAATAGAGTTTTATATGTTTGGAAACAATGAGGTCACTATAAGCAGGGTGAGGTGGTTTTTATATAAATATCTTTCCACTGATTCCAGTTCAACGTTCTATAAGAACCCAAGTAAAGACAAGAGTGAAGAGAAGACACGGCTAATTTCAACTTTAAGTGGCTGAAAATAAATTATTATAATTAACATAAATCTAAATTTAAGGCATACTCTTCACTTTCTATATTCTATGACAAGGGTCACCGACACGTTGTTCGCGGGCCCCAAGCAGCCTTACCAAAATGTTTTGGCCTTACAATTATTTTTGTTGGTGCTAGAGGAGATGATTTCCTGTCAAGACCCTTAACCAAGGGGTGCTCATTTTTATGCCTTACCTGCAATTTTTTTTTTTTTAAATGTCTTAATTTTTATGCCTTACTAGTCTTACCTCCAAAAAATAATTTTTTTCAAAATATTGTCATTTTTATGCCTTATAGCCTTACCTCCGACTCTTGGTGTTTGTAATATTTTTGACATTTTTATGCCTTACTATAGCCTTACTTCTTCTTCTTCTTTTCTTTTTTTTTTTTTTTTTTTTACAAATGTCCTTACCGTAGCCTTACCTCAAAAAACAAAAAAATTCCAAATTTTTCCCTTTTTTACCTCCAATATTTTCTTTTCTTTTTTTTTTTTTTTTTACATAAGTCTGCATTTTTATGCCTTACATCTAATTTTGTTTTATTTTTTAACAAATGTCAGCATTTTTATCCTTACCTCCAAAAAAAAAAAAAACTATATTACAATATAGTACTATAGCCTTACTTCCAACGTTTTTTTTCTTACTATAGCTTTACCTCTATTTTTTTTTTTTTTTTTTTACAAAAGTCTGCATTTTATGCCTTACTATAGCCTTGCCTTACATCTAATTTATTATATTTTTTTTATTATTAGAATTTTTTCAATGTGTCCTCATGCAAGACACAACTATGCCTTACCTCTATTTTTTTTTTTTTTTCAAAATGTTTTCTTTTTTGCCTTACATCATTTTTCTTTTTTTTTTTTTTTTTTTTTTTACAAAAGTCTGCATGTTTATGCCTTGACTTTGCCTTACCTCAATTTTTTTTTCTATTTTAATGCCTTACTGGAGTTTTACTGCCAAAATGTCTTTTTTCAAAATGTTTACCATTTTCATGCTTTGCTATAGCCTTACCTCCAATAATTTTTTTTCTTATTATAGCTTTACCTCAATTTTTTTTTTCAAAAGTCTGCATTTTTATGCCTTACTATAGCCTTGCCTTACGTCTATTTTTTTTTTGCTAAATTGTTTTTGTAAAAGTCTCCATTTTTATGCCTTACCTTAGCCTTACCTAAAAAAAAAAGGTCTAAAATGTTTCTATTTTAATGCCTTACTATAGACTTACCTCCAAATAATTTATTTCAAAAATGTTTCCATTTATTACCTTACCTTAACAAATTTAACAATTTTTTATGCCTTCTCTTAGCCTTATTTTTTTTTTAAAAGTCTAAATTTTTCCATTTTAATGCCTTACTGTAGTCTTACCTCCAAATTATTTTTTCAAAATGTTTCCATTTTTATGCCTTATAGCCTTACCTCCGGCTCTTGGTTTTGTAATATTTTTTGACATTTTTATGCCTTACTATATAGCCTTACTTCTTCTTCTTGTCTTTCTTTTTTTTTTTTTTTTTTTTTTTTTTTTTTTTACAAATGTCCTTAACTTTCATTAGCCTTACCTCAAAAAACGAAAAAATTCAAAATGTTTCCGTTTTTTAACTCCAATATTTTTTTTTTCTTACTATAGCTTTACCTCTATTTTTTTTTTTTTACATTAGTCTGCATATTTATGCCTTACCTTTGCCTTGCCTCAAAAAATGTAAATTTTTCTATTTTAATGCCTTATGTTTTTATTTATTTATTTTTTACAAATGTAAGCATTGCCTTACATCTAATTTTTTTTTTTTTTTACAAAAGTCTGAATTTTTATGCCTTACCTTATCCTTATTTTAAAAAAGTCTGAATTTTTCTATTTTAATGCCTTACTGTAGTCGTACGGCCAAAAGTTTTTTCAAAATGTTTCCATTTTTATACCTTACATCTAAGTTTTTTTTTTTTTACAAAAGTGCACTTTTATGCCTTACTTTAGCCTTACCTCCAAAAAAAGAAGATTTTTCCATTTTAATGCCTTACTATAATCTTACCTCCAAAATTATTTTTTTTTAAAATGTTTCCATTTTTATGCCTTACTATAGCCTTGACTTACATCTAAGAATATGATAGCCTTATCTAAAATTTTTTTTTTATTTTTAGAATTTTTATGCCTTTCCTCCTGAACTTTTGATGTTTTTAATACTTTTGTCGTTTTTCATGCTATACTGCATTTTCGCCCCAGTTTGAGTGTTCGCTTCATTTTAGGGTCTTATGATAGCCTTACCTCAGAAAAAAACAAACAAAATTTTTTACATTTTATGCCTTACTGTAGCCTTACCTCCAGAAAGTGGGTGTTTCTCATTTTCACATTTTTCATGCATTTTCATCCCCGTTTAGGTGTGCTCATCAAATTTGAACTAGTTTTAAGGGTCTTTTGATAGCCTTATCTCAGAAAACAAAATTAAAATTTTTTAAAATTTTTATGCCTTACTATATAGCCTTATTATAGCCTTACCTACAAAATGTGGGTGTTTTTCATATTTTTTCATTTTTCATGCCTTACTGCATTTTCGCCTCAGTTTAAGTGTTTATCATATTTGAACTAGGTTTTAGGGTCTTATGATAGCCTTGTCTCAGAAAAAAAAAATTCTAATATTTTTAAAAATTTGTAGCCTTTCTATAGCCTTACTTCCGAAATGTGGGTGTTTTTCATATTTTCTCATTTTTCATGCCTTACTGCATTTTTGCCCCAGTTTTAGTGTGCTCATCATATTTGAACTAGCTTTTGGGGTTTTATGATACCATTATCTCAGAAAAAAAAGTTCAATTCATTTTAAAATTTTTATGCCTTACAATAGCCTTACTTACGAAATTTGGGTGTTTTTCATATTTTCTCATTTTTCATGCCTTACTGCATTTTTGCCCCAGTTTAAGTGTGCTCATCAAATTTGAAATAGTTTTTAGGGTCTTTTGATAGTCTTATTTCAGAAAAAAAAATTCCAAATTTTTTAAATTTTTATGCCTTACTTCTGAAATTTTGGTGTTTTTCACATTTTCTCATTTTTCATGCCTAATTGCATTTTCCACCTAGTTTAAGTGTGCTCATCATATTTGAACTAGTTTTTAGGGTCTTATGATAGCCTTATCTCAGAAAAAAAAAATTCAAAATTTTTTATGCCTTACTATAGCCTTACTTCCGAAATGTGTGTATTTTTTATATTTTCTCATTTTTCATGCCTTACTGCATTTTTTCGCCAGTTTAAGTGTGCTCATCATATTTGAACTAGTTTTTAGGGTCTTATGATAGCCTTATCTCAGAAAAAAAAAATTCAAAATTTTTTATGCCTTACTATAGCCTTACTTCCGAAATGTGGGTATTTTTTATATTTTCTCATTGTTCATGCCTTACTGTATGTTCGCCCCAGTTTAAGTGTGCTCATCATATTTGAACTAGTTTTTAGGGTCTTATGATAGCCTTATCTCAGGAAAAAAAAATCGAAAATTTTTAAACATTTTATGCCTTACTTATAGCCTTACCTACGAATTGTGGGTGTTTTTCATATTTTCTCATTTTTCATGCCTTACTGCATTTTTTCCCCAGTTTTGGTGTGCTCATCATATTTGAACTAGTTTTTAGGGTTTTATGATAGCCTTATCTCAGAAAAAAAAAATCAAAAATTTTAAAATTTATAGCCTTAGTATAGCCTTACTTCCGAAATGTGTGTTTTTTTATATTTTCGCATTTTTCATGCCTTACTGCATTTTCGCCCCAGTTTAAGTGTGCTCATCATATTTGAACTATTTTTTAGGGTCTTATGATAGCCTTATCTAAGGAAAAAAAAATCGAAAATTTTTGAAAATTTTTATGCCTTACTATAACCTTACTTCTGAAATGTGGGTGTTATTCATCTTATCTCATTTTTCATGCCTTACTGCATATTTCCCCAGTTAAAGTGTGCTCATCATATTTGAATTAATTTTTCGGGTCTTATGATAGCCTTTTCCCAGAAAATAAATTCAAAATTTTTAAAATGTATAGCCTTACTATGGCCTTACATCCAAAATGTGGGTGTTTTTCATATTTTCTCATTTTTCAAGCCTTACTGTATTTTTTCCCCAGTTTTAGTGTGCTCATCATATTTGAATTAATTTTTAGAGTCTTATGATAGCCTTATCTCAGAAAAAAAAAGTTCAAAATTTTTTATTCCTTACTATAGCCTTACTTCCGAAATGTGGGTATTTTTTATATTTTCTCATTTTTCATGCCTTACTGCATTTTCGCCCCAGTTTAAGTGTGCTCATCATATTTGAACTAGTTTTTAGGGTCTTATGATAGCCTTATCTCAGGAAAAAAAAATCGAAAATTTTTGAAAATTTTTAAAAATTTTATGCCTTACTTATAGCCTTAACTACGAATTGTGGGTGTTTTTCATATTTTCTCATTTTTAATGCCTTACTGCATTTTCGCCCCAGTTTAAGTGTGCTCATCATATTTGAACTAGTTTTTAGGGTCTTATGATAGCCTTCTCTCAGAAAAAAAAAATTTGAATAATTTTAAAATTTTTATGCCTTACTATAGCTTTACTTACAAAATTTGGGTGTTTTTGATATTTTCCCAGTTTTCATGCCTTGCTGCATTTTTGACCCAGTTTAAGTGTGTTCATCAAATTTGAAATAGTTTTTAGGGTCTTATGATAGCCTTATCTCAGAAAAAAAAAATTCAAAATTTTTTATGCCTTATCTCAGAAAAAAAAATTCCAATTTTTTTTACATTTAATGACTTACTATAGCCTTACTTCTGAAATGTGGGTGTTTTTCATCATTTTCACTTTTTTAAAGCCTTACTGCATCTTCACCCCAGTTTAAGTGTGCTCATCATTTTTTAACTAGTTTTAGTGTTTTATGATAGCGTTATATTATATCAGAAAAAAACACAAATATTTAAATTGCTATTATATTCTCACTCAGTAAGTGTCACCACACTTTGGCAACTAGAATTTTCATTGGTCTCCCATCCAAGAACTAACCAGGGCTAACCCTGCTTAGCTTCTGAAATCTCATGTGATCAGGGTATGGCAGGCAGGTATGGCCGCATGTCAATTTAGCTTCCAAAATTTGGTTGTTTTTTCACATTTCTCATGCCTCACTGTTTTTTCGCCTCAGTTTAAGTGTGCTCATCATATTTGAACTAGTTTTTAGGGTCTTATGATAGCCTTATCTCAGGAAAAAAAAAATCGAAAATTTTTGAAAATTTTTAAAAATTTTATGCCTTACTTATAGCCTTACCTACGAATTGTGGGTGTTTTTCATATTTTCTCATTTTTAATGCCTTACTGCATTTTCGCCCCAGTTTAAGTGTGCTCATCATATTTGAACTATTTTTTAGGGTCTTATGATAGCCTTCTCTCAGAAAAAAAAAATTTGAATAATTTTAAAATTTTTATGCCTTACTATAGCTTTACTTACAAAATTTGGGTGTTTTTGATATTTTCTCAGTTTTCATGCCTTGCTGCATTTTTGACCCAGTTTAAGTGTGTTCATCAAATTTGAAATAGTTTTTAGGGTCTTATGATAGCCTTATCTCAGAAAAAAAAAATTCAAAATTTTTTATGCCTTATCTCAGAAAAAAAAATTCCAATTTTTTTTACATTTTATGACTTACTATAGCCTTACTTCTGAAATGTGGGTGTTTTTCATCATTTTCACTTTTTTAAAGCCTTACTGCATCTTCACCCCAGTTTAAGTGTGCTCATCATTTTTTAACTAGTTTTAGTGTTTTATGATAGCGTTATATTATATCAGAAAAAAAACACAAATATTTAAATTGCTATTATATTCTCACTCAGTAAGTGTCACCACACTTTGGCAACTAGAATTTTCATTGGTCTCCCATCCAAGAACTAACCAGGGCTAACCCTGCTTAGCTTCTGAAATCTCATGTGATCAGGGTATGGCAGGCAGGTATGGCCGCATGTCGATCTAGCTTCCAAAATTTGGTTGTTTTTTCACATTTCTCATGCCTCACTGTTTTTTCGCCTCAGTTTAAGTGTGCTCATCATATTTGAACTAGTTTTTAGGGTCTTATGATAGCCTTATCTCAGAAAAAAAAAAATCATTTTTTTTTAAATTTTTATGCCTTCCTATAGCCTTACTTCCGAAATGTGGGTATTTTTTTATATTTTCTCATTTTTCATGCCTTACTGCATTTTTTCGCCAGTTTAAGTGTGCTCATCATATTTTAACTAGTTTTTAGGGTCTTATGATAGCCTTATCTCAGAAAAAAAAAATTCAAAATTTTTTATGCCTTACTATAGCCTTACTTCCGAAATGTGGGTATTTTTTATATTTTCTCATTGTTCATGCCTTACTGCATTTTCGCCCCAGTTTAAGTGTGCTCATCATATTTGAACTAGTTTTTAGGGTCTTATGATAGCCTTATCTCAGAAAAAAAAAACCGAAAATTTTTAAAAATTTTATGCCTTACTTATAGCCTTACCTACGAATTGTGGGTGTTTTTCATATTTTCTCATTTTTCATGCCTTACTGCATTTTTTCCCCAGTTTAGGTGTGCTCATCATATTTGAACTAGTTTTTAGGGTTTTATGATAGCCTTATCTCAGAAAAAAAATTTCAAAAATTTTAAAATTTATAGCCTTACTTCCGAAATGTGAGTGTTTTTTTATATTTTCGCATTTTTCATGCCTTACGGCATTTTTGCCCCAGTTTAAGTGTGCTCATCATATTTTAACTAGTTTTTAGGGTCTTATGATAGCCTTATCTGAGAAAAAAAAAATTTGAATAATTTTAAAATTTTTATGCCTTACTATAGCCTTACTTCCGAAATGTGGGTATTTTTTATATTTTCTCATTTTTCATGCCTTACTGCATTTTCGCCTCAGTTTAAGTGTGCTCATCATATTTGAACTAGTTTTTAGGGTCTTATGATAGCCTTATCTCAGAAAAAAAAAATTCAAAATTTTTTATGCCTTCCTATAGCCTTACTTCCGAAATGTGGGTATTTTTTATATTTTCTCATTTTTCATGCCTTACTGCATTTTTTCGCCAGTTTAAGTGTGCTCATCATATTTTAACTAGTTTTTAGGGTCTTATGATAGCCTTATCTCAGAAAAAAAAAATACAAAATTTTTTATGCCTTACTATAGCCTTACTTCCGAAATGTGGGTATTTTTTATATTTTCTCATTGTTCATGCCTTACTGCATTTTCGCCCCAGTTTAAGTGTGCTCATCATATTTGAACTAGTTTTTAGGGTCTTATGATAGCCTTATCTCAGAAAAAAAAAACCGAAAATTTTTAAAAATTTTATACCTTACTTATAGCCTTACCTACGAATTGTGGGTGTTTTTCATATTTTCTCATTTTTAATGCCTTACTGCATTTTCGCCCCAGTTTAAGTGTGCTCATCATATTTGAACTAGTTTTTAGGGTCTTATGATAGCCTTCTCTCAGAAAAAAAAATTTGAATAATTTTAAAATTTTTATGCCTTACTATAGCTTTACTTACAAAATTTGGGTGTTTTTGATATTTTCTCAGTTTTCATGCCTTGCTGCATTTTTGACCCAGTTTAAGTGTGTTCATCAAATTTGAAATAGTTTTTAGGGTCTTATGATAGCCTTATCTCAGAAAAAAAAAATTCAAAATTTTTTATGCCTTATCTCAGAAAAAAAAATTCCAATTTTTTTTACATTTTATGACTTACTATAGCCTTACTTCTGAAATGTGGGTGTTTTTCATCATTTTCACTTTTTTAAAGCCTTACTGCATCTTCACCCCAGTTTAAGTGTGCTCATCATTTTTTAACTAGTTTTAGTGTTTTATGATAGCGTTATATTATATTAGAAAAAAACACAAAAATATAAATTGCTATTATATTCTCACTCAGTAAGTGTCACCACACTTTGGCAACTAGAATTTTCATTGGTCTCCCATCCAAGAACTAACCAGGGCTAACCCTGCTTAGCTTCTGAAATCTCATGTGATCAGGGTATGGCAGGCAGGTATGGCCGCATGTCAATCTAGCTTCCAAAATTTGGTTGTTTTTTCACATTTCTCATGCCTCACTGTTTTTTCGCCTCAGTTTAAGTGTGCTCATCATATTTGAACTAGTTTTTAGGGTCTTATGATAGCCTTATCTCAGAAAAAAAAAATTCAAAATTTTTTATGCCTTACTATAGCCTTACTTCCGAAATGTGGGTATTTTTTATATTTTCTCATTTTTCATGCCTTACTGCATTTTCGCCCCAGTTTAAGTGTGCTCATCATATTTGAACTAGTTTTTAGGGTCTTATGATAGCCTTATCTCAGGAAAAAAAAATCGAAAATTTTTGAAGATTTTTAAAAATTTTATGCCTTACTTATAGCCTTACCTACGAATTGTGGGTGTTTTTCATATTTTCTCATTTTTAATGCCTTACTGCATTTTCGCCCCAGTTTAAGTGTGCTCATCATATTTGAACTAGTTTTTAGGGTCTTATGATAGCCTTCTCTCAGAAAAAAAAAATTTGAATAATTTTAAAATGTTTATGCCTTACTATAGCTTTACTTACAAAATTTGGGTGTTTTTGATATTTTCTCAGTTTTCATGCCTTGCTGCATTTTTGACCCAGTTTAAGTGTGTTCATCAAATTTGAAATAGTTTTTAGGGTCTTATGATAGCCTTATCTCAGAAAAAAAAATTCCAATTTTTTTACATTTTATGCCTTACTATAGCCTTACTTCTGAAATGTGGGTGTTTTTCATTATTTTCACTTTTTCAAAGCCTTACTGCATCTTCACCCCAGTTTAAGTGTGCTCATCATATTTGAACTAGTTTTTAGGGTCTTATGATAGCCTTATCTCAGAAAAAAAAAATTCAAAATTTTTTATGCCTTACTATAGCCTTACTTCCGAAATGTGGGTATTTTTTATATTTTCTCATTTTTCATGCCTTACTGCATTTTCGCCCCAGTTTAAGTGTGCTCATCATATTTGAACTAGTTTTTAGGGTCTTATGATAGCCTTATCTCAGGAAAAAAAAATCGAAAATTTTTGAAGATTTTTAAAAATTTTATGCCTTACTTATAGCCTTACCTACGAATTGTGGGTGTTTTTCATATTTTCTCATTTTTAATGCCTTACTGCATTTTCGCCCTAGTTTAAGTGTGCTCATCATATTTGAACTAGTTTTTAGGGTCTTATGATAGCCTTCTCTCAGAAAAAAAAAATTTGAATAATTTTAAAATGTTTATGCCTTACTATAGCTTTACTTACAAAATTTGGGTGTTTTTGATATTTTCTCAGTTTTCATGCCTTGCTGCATTTTTGACCCAGTTTAAGTGTGTTCATCAAATTTGAAATAGTTTTTAGGGTCTTATGATAGCCTTATCTCAGAAAAAAAAATTCCAATTTTTTTACATTTTATGCCTTACTATAGCCTTACTTCTGAAATGTGGGTGTTTTTCATTATTTTCACTTTTTCAAAGCCTTACTGCATCTTCACCCCAGTTTAAGTGTGCTCATCATTTTTTAACTAGTTTTAGTGTTTTATGATAGCGTTATATTATATCAGAAAAAAACACAAATATTTAAATTGCTATTATATTCTCACTCAGTAAGTGTCACCACACTTTGGCAACTAGAATTTTCATTGGTCTCCCACCCAAGAACTAACCAGGGCTAACCCTGCTTAGCTTCTGAAATCTCATGTGATCAGGGTATGGCAGGCAGGTATGGCCGCATGTCGATCTAGCTTCCAAAATTTGGTTGTTTTTTCACATTTCTCATGCCTCACTGTTTTTTCGCCTCAGTTTAAGTGTGCTCATCATATTTTAACTAGTTTTTAGGGTCTTATGATAGCCTTATCTCAGAAAAAAAAAATTCAAAATTTTTTATGCCTTACTATATAGCCTTACTTCCGAAATGTGGGTATTTTTTACATTTTCTCATTGTTCATGGCTTACTGCATTTTCGCCCCAGTTTAAGTGTGCTCATCATATTTGAACTAGTTTTTAGGGTCTTATGATAGCCTTATCTCAGAAAAAAATTTTTTTAATATTTTTAAAATTTTTATGCCTTACTATAGCCTTACCTACGAAATTTGGGTGTTTTTTATATTTTCTCATTTTTCATGCCTTACTGCTTTTTTGCCCTAGTTTAAGTGTGCTCATCGTATTTAAACTAGTTTTTAGGGTCTTATGATAGCCTTATCTCAGAAAAAAAAAATTCGAAATTTTTCATGCCTTACTATAGCCTTACTTCCGAAATGTGGGTGTTTTTCATATTTTCTCATTTTTCATGCCTTACTGCATTTTCGCCCCAGTTTAAGTGTGCTCATCATATTTTAACTAGTTTTTAGGGTCTTATGATAGCCTTATCTCAGAAATTTTTTTTTTTAATATTTTTAAAATTTTTATGCCTTACTATAGCCTTACCTACGAAATTTGGGTGTTTTTTATATTTTCTCATTTTTCATGCCTTACTGCTTTTTTGCCCTAGTTTAAGTGTGCTCATCATATTTAAACTAGTTTTTAGGGTCTTATGATAGCATTATCTCAGAAAAAAAATTCAAATTTTTTTAAATTTATATGCCTTACTTCCGAAATGTGAGGGTTTTTCATAATTTCTCATTGTTCATGCCTTACTGCATTTTTGCCCCAGTTTAAGTGTGCTCATCATATTTGAACTAGTTTTTAGGGTTTTATGATAGCCTTATCTCAGAAAACAAAATTCAAAATTTTTTAAATTTTTATGCCTTACTATAGAGTAGCCTCCGAAATGTGGGTGTTTTTCATATTTTCTCATTTTTCATGCCTTACTGTATTTTTTTCCCCAGTTTAAGTGTTCTCATCATATTTGAATTAATTTTTAGGGTCTTATGATAGCCTTTTCTCAGAAAAGAAATTCAAATTTTTTAATTTTTTTATGCCTTACTATAGCCTTACCTCCGAAATGTGGGTGTTTTTCACATTTTCTCATTTTTCATGCCTTACTGCATTAATCAATAACATTAAAAGAAATAAACATTTTAAATATGTCAGTCTGTGTGAAATTAATGTATACATTATACAAGTTTCACTTTTTGAAAGGAATTACTGAAATAAATCAACTTTTTCATGATATTCTAATTTCATGACCAGCACCTGTATGCTTATCGACGTGCACTTGTGCAAGACACTTAACCCTAAGGTGCTCAATTTTATGCCTTACCTCTAAAACTTTCATGTCTTACAAAAGATTTTCCTCGAACATTTTTTTCAAAATGTCTCTATTTTTATGCCTTACTATATTCTTACCTTTTATTATATAGCCTAACCTTCAAGAAAAGGAAAAAAAAATCAAACTGGTTCTATTTTTATGTCTTATGTGAATGTACAGTACAACACCACAGTTGTTTTGTTCCAAGTTCACGTCTCATGGATGTACAACAGCCTCTGTCCTCTTCATCCACATACATAGATTCATCAACCTTGAATCTGAACGCCTATTATTCTCAGCTGGGTGTCCTCGCAAAGTTTGCCTTCGCCTGTCCCTCTGGAGCTCTCTCTCTCTCTCTCACACACACACACACACACATACACACACACACACACACACACACACACACACCTTGTACCAGCAGGTGTTTGAGACCCGAGTGGACGGCACCATTAATGCTCCATGTGGCCGAGGACCACTTCTCGTGCTCTTGTTACCTATGTGTCTGCAGATGTTTGGAGAGTCTTCCTCATGTAGCACCAGCACCAACCTGTCACCACTTACTGCTCAACCTGCCTGGGCTTTTTCTCAATTTCTCACTTTTCTCCAAGCTGCTATTGAAATATTCAGCACCCACTCCATTTTACAAGTGTGTTCTTCTCTCCTTGTGGTAATGCATTAGCCTTGCGATTTAACTGGTTTGTGTGCAGCATGGAGGTGCTCGGGATCAGATCTAACCGTTGAGTATTTATATTGTTCTGAATATGTGACCAAACGTCTGATTATCCAGAGCTTCAGCATACTGAATATGACAAATTGTGTCATTATTTTCTCCACTGGAGAGAAGATTGCAGCGATAAGTGTCGTTACCAGACAAAGTCGTACCATTTTCATTCCACTTAAATCATGAAGTGGCTGGTGTTTCCAGTTTGAAACGATAGTTTTCCCAAACTCTGGGTTTGAGGTCGATTGTCATTCCAGCTTAAGCGTTCCTGTTCCCTTCGAGAGGATTTTAAAAGTTCAAACAAGATGATCTGCTGAGAGTTGCTGGGAACTGTTGGTAAAGGTGGGATTGAGAGGTGAGACCATAACAGATCAGTGTGGCCAAATCCTTCTGTGAAGAACAAAAATCATTAAAACAAAATGGACCAACAACACTGTTAAACCTTTTCTAAGCTGTAAGTGACTCTCAGAAGATCAAATTAGTAACGCAAACTCCTATAGTGACTACAGCTCTAAACCAGAAGCCTTGGACAAAAAAAGAATACAGTCTTTTATTGTAATTTGTTGAAACTGGATTAGATTAATGATTCTATTGTGTCATCTGACGTTAAAATCTGCACCGGCCAAATACGGTGTTTCTACTGTGCTGGCTGACTGTTCTTTTTACAATGTTCCAATGACTAACCCAGGTTTGTTTTGCATCTGATGACTAACCCAGATCTTTTTTTGCATTATTTTGATGACTAATGTGTAACAGGGTTCTTTTTGCATTGTTCTCAGAGGGGACCGTGCGTAGAACGACCTGCCTTAGCACCTTAAACAGGCCTCTCCTCTAATGTTTGTTTATTAAGTAACTTCTTTAAGACTTCTTAAAACTTCTTTTTTCCTTGGTCTTTGACACCTAGTAAGATGTTGATTATATTTATTTTATTTCTTTCCCTGCGTACCTTGACTCATGTGTCATGCCTCCTAATTTAAATATCTCATGTAAGTAAGTCAGTAGTTTATTTATAAAGCGCTTTTTGCAGATTAAATCACAAAGTGCTGTACAGTTGTGGTAAAAATACAAGTGCAACATCATAATAGAATAATAAAACATGGGGGCATAAACATCTTAAGAGCAGCAACATTAAAGGATAATAAAAATATAAAATCCAGTTAACTAAAAGCTTTACTGTAAAGTGTAGTCTTCAACAGTTTTTTAAAAGTGACCACACAGTTGAGCTCCCTGAGAGACTGGTGCAGGTTATTCCAGAGTCTGGAAGCCACAGCCTGGAACACCAGGTCTCCTCTGGTTTTAAATTTAGTTTTTGGGGTCTTTAGGAGACCCTGACCTGAAGATCGACGGCTTTGGCCTGATGAGTAGGAGAACAACAAGTCTGAGATATATTTAGGGGCCTGACCATGTAACGCTCGGAATGTGAGAACTAATATTTTGTATATTCGAAACTTATGCTCAGTCATGTGAGCTGTGATGTATTTTATTTTCGTCTGTACAGCTCTATGGTCGGCTGTGGTTGTTTTAAAGTGCTTAACAAATAAAGTTGGATTGGATTGATGACTAACCCAGGTCGTTTTTGCTTTGTACCCATGTACAACAAGGTGCTTTTTCATTGTTTCAATGACTAACCCAAGTTCGTTTTGTATCTGAAGACTAACCCAGGTCCTTTTTGCATTGATATTGATCAATACTCAAGGCTACTATATTGGTATTATATCAGAAGTGTTAAAATTGTATCGGGACACCCCTACAATCGGATCATTAATATATTATGGTTCCAAACAGATTCACACGAGCAATTGGTCTGTATGGTTTTATTTTGAAAAAGGAAGTCAAAGAAAAGTGAAACAAGCCATTCAAGTACAACATAAAAACCTTGTTTTTCGCATTGTTCCCATGTATAAAAAGGTCCTTTTTACATTGAGTATTGGATTATATATATATATATAGATTATACTAAAATATACAATCTTAGCATTCCCATTCATTATTTGTTTTAATTGGATTTATTAAGGTTATTTTTCAGGGTCTTCCCATTATTTTTTTGTATTTATTCTATTCAATTGTAGAATATTCTTATGTTTAAGGTATACGGGTACATAACCCATTGGCTAATAATAAATTAGTCTGTTTTTCTCATCCCTACTGTTGCTGACTATTGTTCGCTGGTAGCGTAATATAACTTGATCAAGCTGCAACACTTTACTTGAAGTTTTATACGTAAGGCTGAAATTACGCCGTCATTAGCATGGATAAGGTGTCATTAAGTGTCGTTCGCTAAATTATGACACCTTTGGAGCTATGTTGGCATTTTTTGGGTTGAGTGGAGGGATCTAGTGGGGTTAGGGTTAGGCTTAGGTCGGCTTACGGTAACAAACAACACTTAACGATAGCCTTGGAGGACACCTTATTCATGCTAATGACAGGTGTCATGTCTTAATAATGACAGCGTAAAGTCAGCCTTATGTATAAAATTTCAAGTAATATATTGAAGTTTTACCACCTTTTCTTACATTCCACACTACAAAATTAGTGATAAAAGTATCTATAATTCAAGGCAATATCGCATCGGATGATATTGATCAATACTCAAGGCTGCTATATTGGTATCGTATCAGAAGTTATATCGGGACACCCCCTACAACTGGATCATTAATATATTATGGTTCCAAATAGATTCACACGAGCAATTGGTCTGTATGGTTTTATTTTGAAAAAGGAAGTCAAAGAAAAGTGAAACAAGCCATTCAAGTACAACATAAAAACCTTCCTCCGTGGGAAGAAGAAAATCATAACGTGGAGGACAACAGAAGGCCTGATGATGATGATGATGATGATGATATATACACACACAGCAGACATTTTGGTGTTCCTGTAACATGTAATTCATGGTTTCCTTCACGTGAGGTCAGAACACAACAGAAGAAAACGCGACAAAGAGGGAATCTAAAAGTCAGCTAAGGCACACAAAGTCTCCCGTGTCCGAAGCAATTGGGAGACGATACGTTAGTCAGAGAAAATTTGTGCAACAGTTGCTCGACAAATACATTCTAGCAAGAACAACAATCCGGCATGTGATTTTTCTCTGAGAGGCAAACGGGACAGAAGTCGTCACAGCAATCCATAACACCAAAACCGTTGAAGTAATTTGATCAATAAACATCATGGAGTTACTCTTTGTTCCCAAGTTATTAAAAAACATCCGTCGAATAATTCAATGTCATTTCACCACATCTGTATTTACACTTTAAACAACATCTGGATACAAAATACGTATGTACATCTTCATTTGTTAATCATTTTGTTACAAAATAAGACTTTCACATTTAGTAACATTTAAGTTAATCACCTTTTTACCAAAAACTGTCATTGGGGCTTAGATCAGTGTAGGTACTGTGGTGCAGGAAGGTAAACCACAGACAGGGAATATCAACATTTTCCTTTTACAAACCACACCCAAAAAGAGCAGAGTTATAGGAGCGAGGAATGGGAGCAGAAACACAGAGGAGGCCTTGTCCACACACACACACACACACACACACACACACACACACACACACACACACACACACACACACACACACACACACACACACACACACACACACACACACACACACGTCGTTACTAAAATGTTGTTTTCTCTCGTCCATTTTGTCCAATCGATCATAGTTTGCAAAGAAAGTACCGTGGTGGGCATGTGTTCAGCCATTAAAAACACATCTGAGACCATGAAAAGAAAATATTTGCTTTGGCCAACTACGAAATGTTGAAGTTTCTATAAAATGATGGTGAGGCAGTAGCAGGAGTAACTACATTAGAGCAGGACTGTCTCTAAGACGTAATCTGATTGGCTAACACAGGGTCAAGCCCTGACCAGGGAGTCATGTGACATAAACTCGTTTTAGTTCAGGGGCCAAATACAGAGCAGTTTGACCTCATGTGGGCCACAGATTTTATGCAGAAAAACAAGTAATTTCAACATTATTGTGTTATAGTTTGCACTTTTGCGTATACATAAAATACAAAATATATAAGAAACCGACAATATCCAAGTGACAGATATCAGTCTCAACAGGAGCTTCACTTTCTTAGATTTTGGGACCAATTTTTATTTAATTAAGGGAAATATTATGTAATAATTTTAAGAAAAATGTAAGGATTTTGTAAGAATTTTGAGTTTTTTCTACAGTTTAACACAAAAATGACTGCAATGTGTGATATAAGCACCAGGAAAACTGCAAACACCTGCAAACATGGTTGAGTTTCACTTGTACAATGATTCATGTTTTCTCTGTCATGTTCACTTTCTCCCGTGGTTCAAATTGGACGCTCCAAAGGGCCAGATTTGTAGCCAGGATGAGTGACAAGTTTAGATGTTTTTGTAGTGCATTTCATTTTAAACAGATTTATATTTGAGAAAGTAAAAGTACAGAATACATACAGTTAAGACATACCTGTCAAGTTGTGGATTTGAAAATAAGGGTCATTTTTTAACGCCCACTACGAGCCGTCGCACCCGCCCAACCAAGCTCCAGTATCCCTTATAGTTTAAGACAAGTGTACAAGAAATCTAACCACTTACTAAATACAATTATGTGATTATAATCTGGTAGGTCGACCTTTATTAACATTGAAATGCTGTGAACATTCCTACTAGGGCTGGTGTCATGGACCAAAACTCATATCTCAATATATTTTCTCAAAATGGTGAAATATGATATAAATCTAGATAATTTTATTAAATAAAGTCTGACCAGAAAAACAATTCTGGGTTAAATTTGTTGATGCTAAATGCTACACAGGCTCATTTATTAACAAACAGCTGATCAATATGTGTCACTCATTAATCATCTAACTGAGCTTTACATATTGTTCTCAGACGTAAAAGCAGTGACTCCTAAAACTAGTATTTTAATATATAACAAGCTATAATATATATATATATATATATATATATATATGAAATATTATAGTTTTCTATATCGCCAAAATAGAAAACTCGATACATCTTGAATCTCAATATATCGCCCAGCCCTAATTCCTAAATTATAAAACAGCCTAAATAAAAACATAAATGTGTATATGAAGCACGTGTGTTTATTTAATATACTTACAGTTTATACACAAGTCAACACGTTACATATTTACTGTTAATTTCACATTGTTTGTCTTTAAGTTAAAGATTAACATTTTATTTTAATTTCTCATGATCAGTCATGTGGTTCTCTGATATTCACTAATGACTTATTAGACACATTTGTTACTTTACATCATTTAACACTTTTTAAAGCAGTGTATATTTGTGGCACTTGTGATTGGCTGATTTTTCATGCTGACTTACGTGTTCTTTCCGCTGTGGTAGACGTTATAATCTCAGTTATTAATCTAACAGAATGTGTAACTGTGTCACATCCTGATTCTCTTTATGAAGATAAACTCTGTGTCTCGTTTGACAACGTATTTACACGAGTTCTTTGGTTTTTTTGACGGAACGTCTTCATTCATCATCTCTGTTCTGAGTTGTTTCTGGGTTTGTTGCCGCTGTCAGCACTAATCTCACGAGAACTGTCACTCAGGCCATTTCAGGTGGTAGTTCTCGCGAGGCTAGTGATGGCATTTTTTAATTACTATTACAGTAAAATATGGGATATTTACGGGAAAATACTAATACGGGAAGATGGCGGGAAAGAGGGGTAAAATACACTTGACAGGTATGAGTTAAGATTGTGTGTTGTTGTAATCAGTAATATTTTTTTTTATTTTTTTAATCAATCACTAGATATTTCAGTTGACCCCATTTAAATTCCAGACAACCCCAGATGGGATCACGACCCCAAGGTTGAAAAACACTGATTTAGTGACTGACCGTTGCATTTTCATTTCAGGTTTTAATCAAGATCATCTCCTGCGGACCGAATTAGATAGTCTAAAGGGCCAGATTTGGCCCCCGGGCCATGAGTTTGACACATGTGGCATACAGTATAGTGAATGGGTGTATTCTCAAATGCAGCTTCTTTACTTCTATTCAGCCAGGAATGAAAAAAGGTTCTGTTTAAAATGTGGTTTCACAGCGTAGACCTAAGATGTTCTGCTTTAAATAGATATATAACATTTATTTGGCACTTTTTTGTTCAAGCAACTTCTACTTTTGTATTTAGTCTACATTTGAATGTCATGTGACCAATCCTAGGGTTGTCTCGATCCAATATTGGATGATATTAACCATCCAATAATTTCACAGCATGAACATTCCTTTTGTTTTGAAATGGACAAGGCCTTTAGTTCCGTGTATTTCTGCGTGCGTTTGCTTGTAAAGAACTCTTTTGTGTGTACGTTCTCTGTTTGGTGAAGCTTGACCTCTGACCCCCACAGGTCAGTGCAGTGGCTTTCTCTTCAAATGCAAAAAAAAAAAAAAAATGCAAACAACCAACAAGTGAGAAACCAAGACAAGAGCATCTATTGAGACAGGACAACACGCACTGACACACAGGCGTGGGCCCTAAAAAGGTACAGTATAGGTCGCGGGTGTTGGCCTTTGTAAATAAAGGCAGCTTTACTTTACAAAAAAAAAAAAAAAAATATTTATCATGCTGCCAAGGCAGCGTCGCACTTATTTAGTCACTGACTAAAATATTAATATTAATATAAACTTATAAATAAATAGTGACTCATGGATTTCACCCCTTCATTCACCTCCGATAATGATATTTTTTTGTTTGTACATTTTTTGTGCAACTTAAAAGTATCGCTGCGATGCCGGGACAGTAGAGAAATTATAATATATAGCAAAACAAAACAAAAAAAAAAGTCTGAAAAGTTTAGGTCGGCTTAAGGAAACATGTTTCAAGTTTGAGGCAAGTTGGTTAAAAAATAGAAAGAAAGAAATCATAATTTGCCTTCCATCATCTTACATCCTTAATAAAGAAATATAAACTATCCTCTAAATGCTAAAAGGCATGTTCAAAACGGTCTGAACTTCTCATAAAGTACAATTGTTAATTTAAGTATTCAATTATTCAGAGAATTTGCATTTTTCTTTGTTGGAATCGACAAAAAGCTGCAGATTGTTGATCAAACAACAACACAGCTTGATCAGGCACTGAGATGGAGGAAAACGTGCACCGTTTTACAGAATCCTCTCATATTTTCGGTTTTTTTGGGCTCCTGATTGAAAACATATGGTCTCGTTCAGGGTTGGGGTCAATTACATTTTTCATTACAATCATGTCTTCAATTATGATTACAGTGACCAGCATTTTTCCCGCAATTACTATTAAATTGGAATAATTTTTTTATTTTATCCTCAGAAAGTGAATTACAATTAAAGTTAAATAACAATTAATCACAATTACTGAGCCGGAAATAAATAACTTAATAAAAGTGAACCTTCCTCTTGTGCTAGCTTTCTGTTAGCTTTCTGTTAGCTTTCTGTTAGCTTTCTGTTAGCTTTCTGTTAGCATCTCTAAATCAGCTGTAAAATACACTAAACAACTATTATCTATCATCTAATTTCTTTCCTATCTATTGGTTACCTTGTTCGCAGGGTTAGGGTTCAATTACATTTTAAAATTACAATTATGTAATTAATTATCTACAGTATGTTCAATTACAACTCAACTCTGATTACATTGGCTGACATTTTGCAATTAAAATCAAAATTGTTTTTTTCCCCCTGAAAGTTAATTACAACTACATTGTCAATTACTAAAGTTTGAATTCAATTAATCACAATTGCTGAGCCTTTCATGAATAATTCCATTAAACCTTGCTCTTGTATTTGTCTTAAATCAGCTGTAAAACACACTAAAAAATATGATCAATCATCTAATTTATTTCCTATGTATTGATTACATTGTTAGGCTTCCTAATCAATAAAAAATATAGGTTTTAATGTTTTTGGTGTGGACATCTGAGCCTACTTTCTGTCACTATACCACTAGATTACAGTGTTTTTTAAATGGTAAAATGTGGTAAAGCTTGATATGAAACATATTTTAATAATTGTTAACTACATATGTGTAGAACTGTACATAGAACTGTAACATGGTTCCTCCAGTTTTGCGTTAAATTGTAACGGAGCACCTGGAAATAAAAACTATTTGGTGGTTTTTATAGTTTTTTTTATCTTTCATAAGCTCTTACTCTGTGACTGTACTTTTCTTCTGTGCTATTTATTTGTTTTAAGAACATTTCCGTATTATTTTGACACTGTAAACTTGTTTTATGTACTGCTGCTGTGGTTCTCCTGACTAAATAAAGGATAATTAATGAAATTAAAAGATTACAAAGTCAATTCTCTGAACTTAATTGCAATTTAATTATTATTACGACAGCAACAGATATTTTAAATTACATTTACAACTATGATTACGCCATAATTGTAATTAATTATCAATAACGCCATTGCAATTATAAATGACCCCAACCCTGGACTGTTTTAATCACTAACTGTTACGGAGGCACATCAAACTTTGTGTGCGTCAGAGTTAAGGCCCCATACGACTGCCCTTTGCAGCCCAAAACGCTGACTTCATAATTCTTCTAGCGACAAAATAAATGCTTTGAAAATTGCAACGTTTGATCACAGTTAAACTCAGCCATGAGTGGAAAAAAATAAATACACTGAGAAACTGAAAACAGCAGAGCCAGCATAATAATGTGGAGCCCCGTGAGGGATCTCAGAGTCATTCTTCTTCTTTGTTTTCTGTCCAAAATGCGTTAAATTGATCTTCTTCCAAGTACCCGCTCACCTCTTACTCGCAAACAAATAAATAACAATAAGCAGTAGTAATGTGGCCTCCTGTCCAGCTGGAGACCTTGCTGCTACCTGATTCGTCCGTTGGCGCGTGGGGCTCCCAGCTGGGATTTGGGGTCCGGGCTCGTGGAGCTCCAGGAGTTTTTGGGGCAGGCCTGCATGACGGGGCAGGCAGTGGGAGTGACTGCGCAGACGTCTGCAGCCTCCCACATCTCCCCCACCACGCCGTCTATCCAGTGCTCCAGCTCGGGGCCGGTCAGGGCCGCGTTCCTCTTGGCCTGCTCCACGTAGCCCAGGCTCACGGGGATGTTGAGCACCGGGTTGAGGCCGTGGAAGCTCTGCTCCATGTAGCTGTTCTTCACTGGGCCGTTGTGGAGCTTCAAAGCCTCCTCTGGACAAAACGATGAAAGAACACGAGTGAATAAACTTTTATCTTTCTGTAGCAACTTCAAAAGAAATGAATAAAACAAAGGGCTATTAGTTGGAAATACACTTGAAACACAACATTTTCATGGTTTTACTTTAATGAGAGGGTATGATAGAGTAGGAAGACTAGCAGTAACTTAAAAAAGGTAAGAAATGTTTAACCTTTTAACATGCAACACTTTCATTTTCATTACATTTCATAGGAAATCATCATTTCCCTATTTTACTCGCCACTAACTAACAACTTTTAATGTAAAACATGTAACATTTGTTCAATTTAACAATTTTAGCGCTATGCTAAATGCTATACGCACGTTCAGAGGGCATTAAGTGAATTGATAAAGCGTGGCTACTGCTACGTTCTCTAACTAGTGGGCGGGATAACACTACAGTCATGATGACAGCGCTAGAGATGATAAAGAAACTTTATTTTGAGGAAAAACGACAGCTTTTAAAAGATGGGAGACCAACACCTGAGTTACCAGACCTTCAGCAAAGGTAAGGTCAGAACATTATTGGTACTTTTCACAGTGAATAGAACAAAAGGAAGGATTGACTATGTGGATGCTCCTCACTGAGGCTGTTCTGAGTTGTTGTTGTTGTCTTTTTCTCTGTGTTTCTGTGTTTCCAACACAAACAACGAATGCGCTGCCGTGTCATGAGAAATATCTTGTTGGGAGAGTATGGAGGCTATATTATATAATTGTTTGTTTCTTTAATGGTGTTTTACGATGTACAGGTTAACGTTTGTGGGACCATGCAGCATTCCCGAGAACGAGTGGTCATCCGATGTGTGCTCCTGGCCCGATGTTCAATGGCCAGTTATTTATACATATCTGATAGAAAAATCCAGTGCAGTGTATACACATAAAACAAGTCTCTAGATGCTTCAAACTACTAGTTTCCATCTCTACATTAAGTCTCCTCCTCACATTCCCACGTCTGCATATCAGTCCATTTACAGCTTTTTATGGTCATTATTTACGGGATCCAGACTGAGATAGCGCTCTGTCCGCTCCCCGTGCACCATCGCCTCAACAACGATTACGTTGACACGATCGCTTCTAAACAAACGTAACGTGGTTATTTAACAACTTTATGCTGTTTATTTCTATCATAAACCGGCTGACTTTTACTTAATCCGGAATGTTTCATCACTCTCTCTACGTGTGTGCGTGTATCAGATAAACTGTCATCCTCTGTTTGACAGCACACAGCCATAAGTCTCGTCCCACCAGCCGGTACGTTGTAAAATTTAAGTCCTGGATTGTTGGTACTTCTATTTGTGCAATCAACAACGCAACACAATGACAGTATGTTGTTTTTAGAAGTGTTTCAATCCCGTGCCGATGCCAGTACAATGTAGTTCTCCGGTTGTTTTGCACCGAGCTTGCGCGCGCATGCACCTAATTTAATATGCATACGTCACATGAAATGGGTTAATTGCACTGCAAATGTTTTTGGTGCAAAACTGTGATTAACAACCAGCTTATTTTCACACAGGGCCCTTTTCATTCCAATATAAATAATCTAATAACCTAACCACTAGAGCGGACATGGGCTCGTCTGTGAACGGTCGCATTTACAGACTTTGGAGTCGCTGTTAGCTTACCAATAAACGAGAAGAGATTTGTCACCTTTATGATAAGTATTGACTCGGCCACTGGGAGTGAGGCCCAAGGCCAAGACAGGCTGACTTGATAATAATGTATCGTGTTTTTCTGCAGTCAGTGCCTTCTCCTCGTCCTTCTCTCTCTGCTCTGTTTCAGGTGTCGTGAAGCTGATGATGTCAGTTCCTGATCTGTGGTTCATGGCTCAACTAGTCTGTAACACTCTGATGTTCTATCTCTGCCACCTCTGAACCTGGTTCTAAAGGAGATTTATTCCTGTTAAAAGGGAGTTGTTTCTTCCCACTGTCACTAAACGCTTGTTCATGTGGATCTTGTTGGGTTTTTTCTTTTTTCTTATGAATTTTATATTTTGATAAGCGCATTGAGATGACTTTGTTGTAAATTGCGCTATACAAATAAAGTTGAATTGAATTGAATTAAAAATGTTTAAAATGCATTTTTTTGTACATATATAAAACAGACATCTGAGGGCCACCCCCCCTGCCTTGGGCCCTGAGTACTTGGTACCCTTTACCCCCCCCCCAGTCCGACGCCCATGGTCAAGAGAGGAAATAATTTGAAATTAAATTTGTGCTTTTTGATTAATAAATGTGAGAATTTTCTGTAATTGTTAGACTTTAAAAATAAAAGTGTGAATGTATTCCAAAAGCAATACATCAAACATTATTTTCAATAAGTAAAATGTGTCGATCAGCGCCCCCTGTGGTGAGGAGGGCTAAATTATCACCACTTACAGGTGATTTAAGTAGTTTATTTCTTTTTTTTTATACTCTCCATAAGAAAATAATGCTACACTGAGCATTTCTGCATCTTAACTATAAGATAATTGGAAGAAAACAATTAAAAACAGAAAAACCCACTTTTAAACAAAGATAATCGTACAACACAACCTTTTAACAAAACAAGCAAACTGGCTGTTTGTGGATTACACATGTCTCTGCCCTTATCCACGCTGACTGATTGATTTAATTATCTCACTGTCATTGGAGGCCTAAATGCACAGTTGTTTAGTATGCATGAACAGTTGGATGGGTTATTAGGAGTGACTTGATGACAAATAACCAGATTTTGCAGTGGCCCAGAGGCTTGATTAGAAAGGGCATTGCAGCAAACACAAAGTTGTGTGTTGACATGTTTGTAACTCAAAAGTTTTATAAAAAGTGAAAGTTGATGACACAGTTGGAACAGAAAATAAGGACCTAATTATAGCATCGGTCTGTTTATTTCCAACAACCTTTCCAAAGTTATTGGGTTCAAAATCACTTCTGAAATGGGTTTTAAAATAGGCTGTGATTGACTTCCACAAAACATGTTATTCTCTATTACTAATGTAATACAAATAAATAAAATAAAATCACTAAATAAGTGAAAATGTCTTGTCTAAAAAATGAGGGCAGTGCGTGTAACGTGTAAAAGTACAGATCAGTACTAGATCATGGAACGTTCGGTACTGGGTCGTAAAGGGCCGTCTATGGGGGGGAATAAAGAGGAGAGCTTTTCAGGGCCCATGCATAGTCAGCAAAATGATGGTCCATTGTTCTATGAATCTGTGATAAGCACATTTATTTATTCATCTGAATAATATCCACCATTATCCAGGACGTTTATTATTATTTGAACCATAATATATAGTCATCTTAAAGATGTAAAACCTGGTTTTAATCAGAAATTAAATAGGTTCAAATGGTGAAAAATGTGGTGAAATGGGATTTTAAAAACCACAGAAATTGGTTAAAAATTTCAAATTAGAGGAGCAAAAATGGACATAAAAAGGGTTCAAAGTGTCAACATTGGGATAATTTGTATAAACTGGCAAAATTTGGGCATGACAAAAAGTGAAGGTGGTTTATAATTGGCAAAAAATAAGCAATGAGACCCTTTTGTTTTCTGCAGGACATCAGACATCAAACCTTCACAAAAAGTTTGGCAAGTTCAAAAGACACCCCAGGTTCTTTTAAAAATGATGACCTAGATTGGAGGGACATCATAGCTGTGCAATAAAAGAAAAAAAATCAATAGTAATTGTGTAGTGTACTAAAGATGAAACAGAGTAACCTCATAAGGACGACTGGGGCCTGTTATTAATGTCTTCCTCACCTTGTTGGATGGGCTGGTGCTTGTTATAAGCCAGTGGGGCGATGAGGAAGTGCATCTCCGCTACTGGGCTCCAGTGATGGAGGATACGAACGCTCCACAGGCCTGGCCTCAGGGGCTGGTTGAGTGGGGGTCGATAGTGGGTGAACTCTGCGCTGGCGTCGATCAGGATGTCGTACGTGGCCGCGATGACGTTGGTGGGGTCGATCCACACCACGGTCACCGTGACGTTGGCGCCTTTGTTCCACTTCTGCATCCCCACCGTCTCGTCCATGGGACCCATCAGGCCCCCAAAGTTTCTGAACATGCGTTCCTTAGCGTCCCACTCCGTCCCAATCTGACCAGGAGGAAAAGAGAGGAAGTAGAGGATGAGTCAGGAAGATAAAAAATAAATAAACAACATACTAACTAAAGAAAATGCAAGTGAGGACACTTAAAATGAACCCCTTGGAGTCAGTATATCCCTCAGTATAACCTCTCAGAGTCAGAATAACTTTTAGAGTCACTATAATCCCTCGGAGTAGGCATAACTAAGAGTCAGTATAATCCCTTACAGTCAGTACAATCTTCGGACTCAGAATAATCCTCTCGGAGTAAGTATAAAATGTCTAGTATTCAGTATAATCCCTCAGAGTCAGTATAACCTCTCGGAGGCAATATAAACCTTGGAGTCGGTATAACCCTCAGTATAATCGTGCTAAATCAGTATTACTAATACCGTAAACTGTACTAATAATGACTAACAGCAGGGGGCGCTGTGTTCTTTATTCCAACTATTTTGAAAGGGAAAAATGTAATTAAATTTTGCTAATTAATCAATAATTGCTAAACGTATGAAAACGCTGGAAGACAGCACAGGAGTGTAACTAGTATTCTGAATAGATTCTATAATATAATATAATATAATATAATATAATATAATATAATATAATATAATATAATATAATATAATATAATATAATATAAGCATGCTAAACATCCTCACTAACTAAACATTCTGTGTACATACATCAATATGAAGCCAGAGCAAAGGGTAAAAACTAAATTATGGTGGAAAGTGATCTTTTCCATATATTTATCATCAAACAGCACCACATGCTTGGCAGCCTGAGGAAAACCCCAAAGGGGTGAAGATCAAATGCCTCTCTGTGTGCTCTATAAACGCAATTTATAGATGAGATGGAGCGAACGCCAGAAACCGTGTGGATAGTATCCAACCCTGTGAACACTGAGCAGACGGAAAAATCCACAGTCCCGTGTCCAAAAACTAATGCTTTTTATTAAATAAAAGATGTTTTAAAGCCCTTCCCTTCCCTCCTAAACTAAGAAAAATGTCTTGTGTTGTTCTGTGCACGTCCTGTCCACCTGATAGCATCGCTTCATCAAATGTATCTACTCTGAATTATGAGCCATACGGAGCCTCTGGCTGCAGAACATGCAACCAGCTGCCAGTCTGGAAACAGGCCAGGAAAACAATGAGCCACTTTCAGATCATTACATTGTGCAAGCTAACGTGATGCGAATTTGGCAACATGTTAGCTTGTTTTTCTTTTCTTTTTTTTGCCTTAAATACACCAATTTGCAATAATTGACAATGCGTTGTCAAATGAAGTCCTTTGTGTGTGAGATGATTAGCATTAGGGTTTGCTTTTTAAAGCGTGAGGGTAATCAAATCAAATGATGAGTTCTTTATCCATTCGTGTAGTGGTTCTCAACCTTTTCAGGCCGCGACCTCCAAAATAAAAGTTCCAGAGTCCAGGGACCCCCACTGTAGCTGAAGGTGGTTGAACACAGACATGAACATTGAACAACAGAGATTTTTGGGGCCCATCCATAAAGTCAGTAACATGATGGTCCATTGTTCTATGAATCTGTGATAACCACATTTATTTATTTATCTGAATAATATTCACTGTTATCCAGGAAGTTTATTATTATTTGCACCATAGTATATATAGTCATCTTAAAGATGTAAATCCTACCAAAAAATGGTGGAAAAGGTGGTGAAATGGGAATTAAAAAAAACACTGAAATTGGTTAAAAGTTGCAAATTAGTGTGGGCAAAAATAGAGATGAAAAGTGGTAAAAGGGATTGAAAGTGTCAATATTGGCCTAAAAGTGGTAAACATTTAGGGTTATGTAATTTAAAAAGTAGGAACATGACAAATCATGAATGATCTCATCTCTGCTGTTTGCAGATGATGTTCTGTTGGCTTCATCAAATCAGGACCTTCAGCATGTACTGGGGCGGTTGGCAGCCGAGTGTGAAGCGGCCGGGTTTCCCCTCTCTGGGTCGGTGGAGAGTCCTTGCCTCAAGTGGAGGAGTTCAAGTATCTCGGGGTCTTGTTCACGAGTGAGGGTCGGATGGAGCATGAGATCGATAGACGGATCGGTGCGGCGTCAGCAGTGATGCGGTCACTGTATCGTACTGTTGTGGTGAAGAGGGAGCTGAGTCGGGGGGCAAAGCTTTCAACTTACCAATGGATCTACGTTCCTACCCTCACCTATGGTCATGAGATTTGATGGGTAATGACTAAAAGGACAACATCGCGGGCGCACCCTTCGAGATAGGGTGAGAAGCTCAGTCACTCGGGAGGAGCTCGGAGTAGAGTCGCTGCTCCTTCTGTCGAAAGGAGCCACCTGAGGTGGCTTGGGCATCTGTTTCGGATGCTTCCTGGTCACCTAGGGAGGTGTTTCAGGCATGTCTCCTATTGGGAAGAGGCCTCGTGGAAGGCCCAGGACACGCTGGAGGGACTATGTCTCTGAGCTGGCCTGGTGTCGCCTCGGGGTCCCCCCAGAACGGCTGGTGGAGGTGTGCGTGGATCGGGAGGTCTGGGCATCTCTGCTGAGACTGCTGCCTCCGCGACCCGGCCCCGGATAAAAGCAGAAGAAAATGGATGGATGTATGAAAGTAAAAATAGGGTCAACATATGCAACAATAGGTGGAAAAGTGGCGGAAAGGGTTTATAAGTGCTGAAAATGTCCTAAAAGTAGAAAAAAGTGCAGAAAAGGAATTCAAATTTGATGGAAAAGTGGCAAAAATGGGAGTAATGTAGCAAAAATGCATTAAAAAGAGCAAAAAAAGTGATATTAATAGGTTAAAATATAGTAAGTTTTGTGTAGTTGCAGAAAAATAGTTAAAAAAAACCAAAAATGAGCTCAAATTGTAGTTTCTTCAAGTATAAGTTCAAGTAAGTCAAACATAAAATACTAAAGTATAATTAAAAAGTAGCTCAATTAATTATACGGTTCCCTTACATACAGTAAACATCTCATGTAATAAACCTTAAAAGGAAGAAACGAGATCTTACACAATTGGAACTTAATTTATTTTTCATAAAGGCATCTGTATAAAACAAAAGGTTTGTTAAAATGTACATTTAAAAAAATAACACCAATACATTCTAGTTAAAATTAAAAAAAATATGTAGTTAAATTCATCAACTCTGAAACTGAGAAAATAACCTCCATTCACTGCTGCTTTTGGTGCATTGCATTACATTTAATCTGATTGGTCGGCTATGATGTGATGCGTTTGATTGTTGTCTGGTCAGTTCATTTTTTGTAGTTTCACAATGTCCGTTGATGATTTTAAAACAAAAAATAATAATTTACTCAGTAACGGTTGGATGTACAAAATGTAACAAATGAAGTTGCTTCTTTTAAAACGTACTTAAGTACTATTCAAATTAAGGACCCATAAAAGCAACTCATCTACAGTAGTAACGAGAGTACTTGTAATCTGTTACTTTCACCTCTCATATGCTTTTTTTAAAATATGAAATAATTGGCTATTTCCTGCCATTATTACATTTTTGTTGCTTCCACAGAAACACCAAACCAAACACTTATTTCCCCCAATGTCATGTTTAACGTCCCCATGGGAATGTCATTGTGCTTTTATCACCACAGCTAAGAATAAGACCGACCTTATAGATGGGTGCTCAGGTCATTACAAGACAAAGGGGAGTGGCTTATGTCCTTTTAATAACTTTGACTTCATTCATTTCGTCAATGAAAGAGGAAGTAGCAGACGTACAAAGGGAACGTGCTAAAGCAGGGGTGTCAAACTCATTTTAGTTCGGGGGCCAAATACGGACCACTTTGATGTCAAGTTAGAGCATGAAAAAAGTTCCCTACTTTGTACTTCCATGCATACTGTACATGATGTAAAAGTAAAAGGCACTGACAATATCCAAGCAATAACTTAAAACTTAAATTTATTTAAACATCCTAGATTTAGTAAAAATTTGAGGACATTTTGTGGAATAATTTAATATTTCAGGGTATTACGAAAAATGTAGAGTCTTTTAACAATTGAGATTTAAAACGAGTGCCGTCATGTTATATAAGCATGGTAAAAGTGTGAGCTCAGCAAATATTGTGGAAATTTCATTGATTTTATGTATTTGAAGGGGCTGAGATATCGACAATTGAATTTGTCATTTACACAATAATGAATGTTCTCTCTGTCAATTTCACTTCTCCTGTGGGTCTAATTGGACGCTTTAAAGCAGGGGTGTCAAACTCATTTTAGTTCAGGGTTCGATCTCAATGTCCCCAAGTTTATACTTTATACTACGTATAGATCATTAATAAAGTACTGTATGTCAGGCGCCAACAATATTCAAGCAACAAGTGACAGGTATCAGTCACTATTTTAAATTCTATTAATTTTAATTTTAATTTAATTTACGGAACTTGTGTTAAATAAACTTCAGGAAAATTGAGTTCTTTCAACAATTTGAAATTTAAAATGACTACAGACGTGAAGTACAACATGGGATAATCGCGATCCTCCAAATAGTGTGGAGTTTCATTGAATCTATGTCATTTGAAATCTGAGCTGGTTTATCTATAACTGAATTATTTCAGAATATGGACAACAATAAATGTTTTTTTCTGTCTTTTTAACTTTCTCCTGCGGGACGAAGTTGATGGTCTAAAGGACCAGATTTGGACCCTCGGGCCTTGAGTTTGACACATCTGTGCTAAAGTTTAAACCTTAGTCGGCACCTTTGGATAATTCTTTAGATGCTTTACATATACTGTATATACTAACTTTATATACTAACAAAACGCACGCACGCACGCACACACACACACACACGCACACAAGCACACTGACAGTAAAAGATATTTGTGGTGTTGGCAGAAACGTGAGACTGATGGCGGCTCATGCTGACAATGAGAGCTGATTAACACAGCCTCACCCGGCTGGGCGATCAATGCCTGACTGGAACTGACTTGTTCTAACATCCTCTGAGATTGCGATGCACCGTATAAATAGACTCTCCTTGGGAGGGAGTGTGTGTCCCCAAAGATATTCCTCAATTTAATCTTAATTATTTGACTGGCCTCTAACATCGCTGCCCATTGGCTCTTGGTTTGGTTTCCTTTAAATTACTCATTTACTCTTAGGGTTCACATTTAAGTGTGAACATACAAACAATTACAAATCACTGGTAACTAGGGGTGAAAAAAACAATTGAGTAAAAACACTGCAGTGTTTCTCAAATGGGGGTATGTGTTGGCACATGATGGCACTACGAGGAGGGGGGGGGGGGATGGAATATTAACAAATGCAGTGTCAGTCTTGGTCCTGCAGGCGTGAGATGACTGGAAATGATAAAAACTATGGAAATAAATCTATTCAGGATCCATTAAATCTGTGTTTTTCAACCTTAAGGTCAGGAGCCCATGTAGGGTCGCCTGGAGTTTAAATATGGTCGCCCAAAATTTCTGAAAAATCAAAATACATTTTTGAAAATGTTTAATTATTATTCTTTAAAAAAATAACTAACACAATCTTAAACAACTGTATTTCTATACTTTCACTTGGTGAATCTAATTCAACTAAAGATGCAGTAAAAAAAATAATATCTGAGCTCAAAAATGATCGAAAAAACAATTCTAGAAAAAAATGTCTTTGAGGTCGACAGAAATTCTTGATCTAAAATCTAAAAATGGGGTCATGATCCAAAAAAGGTTAGGAACCACTGCATTAAATACAGTTTTTTTCCACTTATTTACAAAATGAGAAAGGGGTACTAGAGCCAAAAACGTTTGAGAACCACCGGTCGACAAGACTCCATACCCCACAATGCAATGCGCAAAAAAACTTTTCCGACAATGTCAATAAGTGTTTACAGTGGAGATAAAAACAAACTTTTGAGCTGCAATTTTAAGCTTTTTATGTATTTTTTTTAGCAAATGAAATTACCTTTGATGTATGAGGCCTAGTCTATCGCCATGTTCAAAATGCGTTCACATTAGATAGTATGAAAAGGTTTGAGTACGTGAAAAATATCCAGATGTATACTATATCAAACTCATTTTAGTTCAGGGGCCGAATATAGACCAGTTGGATCTCAAGTGGGCCACAGATTTTAGGTTGGAGAAAAGAACAATTTTAACATCAATTGTGCCCTTGTTCTTAATATCAGTCCCTGCCGGATCTTCACTTCAAAAATTATCGTTTTCGTAATCAATGTTTGTGTAATTTTGAGGAAATTTGTGGAATTGTTTTTGAGAAATTGCAAAATTTGTGGAAAAATGGAAAGGTCTTTCCACAATTTGCAATTAAAAATATTGTGGAGTTTCATTAAATTGATGAATTTGAGAGAGACATGTATTTGACTTGGTGACATTATCGTTTAAAATGTTTTTAGAACTTTCAAAGGTGGAGAAGTTTTGTCTGTAGCACAATGGAGGGTCAAAATGTGTATATATGAGTTTTATGGATCAAATGAGCACATGTTGATATTCTACTTGGTCACTTTCTCACTTAAAATGTTTTCAGAATTTAGCCTCAGTGTGATTCAGGTTTTTATCGCTGTAGGTTCCAAATGCATCTTGGGAAACTTGGAAGTATACTGGGAATGCTCATCATCCTAATCATACTAACAGTATATAGTAGACAGTATACACTCATTCAGTTTGTAGTTTATAGAACGGAGTGTGACATTTCCAACTCAGCCTATGTCTTATAAAAATGATGTTCCTAGCAGCTTTAATTGCTGTATTATCTATGAAAACTACAGCAAGCATTAGCTTGTATTCTTCTCTCCTTGTCCAGATGCCCAGACAGTAAATGCACAAATACCCACTAGGGTTGGCCAATCAAAGCTCCTCCCCTGTACGGTTCACTACTATGAGACACTGTTAATATGCATTAAAATGTACTTTTATGTTCAGTGTTTCACATCGTTGTGGGCCTCTCTGAGTTGTTTCCAGTCTCTGCACCCACAAATTTACTGACATTTGCCCAAACTTTTTTTTTAGAGCGTTTATACCAAACTTCCAAAGTTGAAAACCCTTTTCATGATAAAACAATTTTTCGAAACGGTCTGGATTTCACGTTCTTGGGGGATAAACTCAAGGTGTACTGGCAGATAACAGATGAAGCCACCAGTGCTAAGTAACTCTTTCCTTCAGAATAAAAGTAGGTCAAACGAGGATTAACTTCTGGCCCATTTCAGCTTCAGCCTATATCTTACGATGACCTCCACATTCAACCTGCCCCTTACCGATTTCACCCTTTAAGCTTTGGCTTAGGACCAATACAAATAGGCCTTACGACTGCTCACCCAAGCTTAGGGACTTCATCGCTCTGCTTAGAAGTCGAGGCTTTTCAGCAACTCGTTGCAGATTAGCCAGCTTCCTTTTGACTCCACCTTTCTTAGTCAGGGACTCTACACGCCTGGAACCGTTTGAACATCTACTAGCTGTCCTGGATGTTGGTTAGAGATATCGGCAACTCAATTCCGCCTAACCGAACGAAACATTGAAGATATCGCAAATGCCATTCTGCCTAGACTCAAACTTCCTTCCACTTCGTCAGAACTCTCGGTCAAGGTATCGTCAACCTTCACGAGTAAAGATATCTACATCTTTATTTTGGGATATCCGACAAAACATTTCCAAAAGAGTATTTTGATTTGCCTCTACAGTCTCCAATATAACATTAATTGTTGTTGCTTTTTATTATTGAGGTTATTTTTCAGGGCCTTTTAACTTGTTTTTCTAATTTTTATTCAATTTTAGAGCATTCTGTAGTTTTAGGTCAAAATGTCTGTAACTCATTGGTAAATAATAAATAAGTCAGGTTTTCACATACCGACAATTCCGCCTAATCGAAACAAACATTGCAGATATCGCAATATGTTATTCTGCCTCGAATGAAACTTTCCTTCCACTTCATCACAACTCTAGTTCAAGGTATCTTCAACCTTCACGAGTAAAGATATCCACATCTGTATTTTGGGATATCTGACAATAAATTTCCAAAAGAGTATCGGATCGTAATGGCCTGCATCTACAATCTCCTGTATAATATGAATTAAGGGGGATGATTTTTCAGGGTCTTCTAACTTATTTTTCTAATCTATTTTATTCAACTGTAGAACATTCTTTAGTTTTAGGTTAAAGTGTCTGTAACCCATTGGTTAATAATAAATGAGTCAGGTTTTCACATATCTACTGTTGCTGATTATTGTTCCCCGTTTGAGGATCATCACTTTCTGACGTTCCACACTCCATAATAAGTATGATTCGGGCTGATATCAGATCGGTGTCAGCCAGTACGGAAGGCAGCAATATTGGATATTATCAAATATTATTTTGGGAAATGTGATACGTGATATGTTAACTCCGGATAAGCACATTTTCAAATAATTATCCAGGTTGTTCTTCCTAATATAACAACCACATGGCACATAATCATCCCACAAAGAAAACGTGGATCTTCTGATCAATAATCACACGTACATTGGAGTTGTAATCCTATTTCTTTTTTCTTTATGTGAGCCGTAACATTCATTTTTATTATTTTATATTCCACGTTTCATCTTCTGTTCAATCCAGTGCCTGACTTTAATAGAAAACATAAAACATTCTCATCTCATCATTCGTCTTTTTTCTATTTCGTCTCTCTGACCTGGCAACCCTGTAAACCTTTGCTCCACATCAGCAGCTAAACTGGCGCCTCCAGTCTGACACTTCCATTAAAAAAAGGCAGGTCGGTTTGACGAACACTGTACATGTGGCTCTGCTTAAAACTAAAGGCCAGGGATGCTCCCGAGGCTACACTCACAACCATAGCGCTGCGACTGTTGTTTTATAAGGTGGGGAATCCAACACAGGTGTTATGTTGACAAGTAGCAACACAGAAGTCTCTTTGGAGTTTAGAGACTTTTATTCTGTCTTTATTCGATGTATTTCTCTGTATTATTGTCTTGTTTTTATTATTCTTAATTATTGCTTTAAATGTTCTGCTTAATTTACTGTAAATCACTTTGGTAAATGTGCAAAATATATTGAATATCAATATTCAATTTCAAAGCAATGTGATTGTATAAAAAAATATGTTTTATAATTTATTCTATGCCGTTTTTTTTCATTATTACATGTATTGTGTTGCCCTGTGCTGGACTGGCGCCCTGTCCAGGGTGTACCCCCGCCCAGCGCCCAATGAGAACCGGAGATTGACACCGACAGACCCCCGCGACCCTGATAAACGGAAATAAGCGGGTCTGAAAATGGATGGATCGATGGATGTATTGTGTTTGTAAATTATAAAAAAAAACATGTTTTATAATTTATTCTATGCAGTTTTTACAATAATAAGCTATTTTTTTTATCGATGGTCGACTGATGAGATATTTTAAGCATTTTTTGAAATCAGTCCAACAATCTGTGTGCGTGGCTAATCCAGAGAATCTCAGTATGGAGGTAAACTCAGACCGTGACATCAGCCTAAAAAAAAGATTTTAAATTATTTAAAAAAGTTTAATTTAATTACATTTTTTACGTGGAACATGCCAAAAGAATAGAATGAGGCTGGAAGATCTATTGCTTAATATTTTCTGCATCACATTTTTGATAAGTAACTTAATTATACTAAGTAAAGTAATTAAAGTACCTAGTTACTTTTGAAAATAAAGTAAAGTAACTGGATTATTTCCTTACAGGAGTAATTACTAATCACTAACTTGACTAACATTGCTGAACGCATATAGAAGCTCAGGGACCAATCACAGGTTAGGTTATATACTGGATAATAAAGTTCATACAGGAGCCTTTGGATCTGCTGAAAATGCATCACATGGCTGTTATTCCTTTATTTCCTATGATATGTGTGCGTTAGTACAACGTGACAGGACGTGTGGGGTCTCAACCATCCGTCAAAGTCAGTTATTCTATTGCATGAGGTTTATCCAGCAGAGCATAATGCAGCTCTCAATGTCAAGTCTGACTGGAGGTGAAATACTAATTTTAACTGCACTGCCTTTAAGCAGTCGTGCACTAAATCATGCTGTAAAATGGCCCATAAAGACAGCTGGGGAAGCAGCAACAAGGGAGCGAAAATAAAGTCATATCTTTTCTTTTTTTATATGTGAAGGAGGACAGGGAACATATTGTTAATCCAACCATATGGTTTATATAGCAAACAAAGGCTTAGTATAATGGTCCGTATCTGCAGAGTTGACAAAAATCCACCGCCGCTGCTTTGCTGTTGCATTGTGTCGAAGGCTTTTTGAATGACATATGGACAAAGTGATTGACACCCAACGCCTTCTCAGGCAGAGCATCCAGATGAAGCCGTGGTTCACATCACTTCCCTGTCACTCACAGCGTCACTGGTTAGACGAACAAACTGAGCTCAGTGAGTGGAAACCAAACGACATCTGGAATTCTTCACGTTTGACACCAACAGAAACCCAAAGAGTGCTGATATATCCCACTCAAAGTACACAAGTATAAGTAAGTCATACATAAAACACTATTACCTGGTAAGAGCCAGTTTGATGTGTAGCCCCTCCCTCTAACTCCAGTTCTCCACATCAATCTGGGTCTGTGTCTTTCGGAACCAGGAAGGGACATCAACAGAATGCTTGAAGCTGATTGGGCGAAGCGCCTGTCCACCATGATTCGTTTTAGCTAATCACACGGTAATAAATGATGATGTCATCATCGGCATGCGCGGCAGAGACGCTGCTACAACAACAAGGTGAAAACTTTCTCTTGGGATAGTAATGCTGTGCTCATTATATCGTTGAGTGACTTTTGCCGTTTTTGCAACACGAGTATGTGAGTTAAGGGCACGTTAACCATCCTCCTGCATCGACATCTTTCTATTTTGATTTGGAGCTATGCTAATAGCGGTAGCCCAGCTAGTTCCTCTCCCAACAAGTGTGCATGTGCCAGTTTTGCTTCAGTGCTTCTGCCTTCGCAGTTATAGTTATTCACTACGTAATCCAAAAAGTAACTGAGTTAGTAATTGAATTACTTTATAATAAAAGTAACTCATTACCAACGAAAGTAAATATTTGCATTACGATAAATTCCCATGTCGGAAATTAGCGATTGCCACGGGCTATTTGTCCCTCAATTTAGCCAAGAATACCCATAAAATCCTTGTTCCACAGGCAAAAACTGCCCGTTTGTTGTCAACGTATTATTCTCTGGAGCAGAACGCTGTTTACCGGAGCTCCGCAGCGAAGCCTCTGCGGCCGCGGTGTGCACCACGGCTCCCGCCCCCAGCTCTCACACCTACAGACCGCAGTGCTCGTCACGGCTACCTGAAGCTGCCGAGCTGTGATACATCATGGACCGCTACTTGGTTAAAACCAGATAACCATCCAACAAAGTGAACCAATCCAAGTTCCTCTGTCAGATCCACGCAAAGTCCCACAAACACGGGGACAGAGATGAACCTGTAGCAACGATCACGACCTGGAAACTCATCTAATGCGAACTATGCTAAGCTAACACACCAACACACAGACTTGGCTAAGAGCTAACGCTAACCACTGCATATAAGGAACAGACCAAATAAAAAGAACACGTCTTACTGTCATAAAGCCACAGAGAGCCATTATTATTATATTATATATTATATGAAGCGCTACACATTCTGAGATATCTTTAGCTCTGCAACACTTAGGAGTCTCAAAATCCTCCGAATTGTCAGTGAGGAGGTTCTGTGCCCAACACCAGCTAAAGTGAAAAGGACACGTTTTGGATGCACAGTTGGAAGCAGCGATCTTGTAATGGCAAACTGCCGTTAGCATAGCCGTTAGCGTCGGATGAGAGTACTCTACTGGGTCACGTACTTTGGCAAATTGGAAATGGAGAAAACGAATAAAGGTGTTCGTCTTCCGTTTTTCGTTTTTTCTCTACCGAAGCATAAAAAACAAGGCGTTTTCCATTTTTTCATTTTGGTTTTGGAAACAAATAATAATAATAATGACTGTTTTTTTCGTTTTTCATGTTTTTGTTACATAATGAAAAACGAATGAACGAATGTCACACAGATTCTGGTGAATAAAATCCTTTCTGATTCTGATTCTGATTAAAAATAGCCTTCTGGCTAAATCTGGTACATTTTCTATATTGATATTAAAGTACAATGTCCCTGTTAAATAAACAAAATAAATAAATACATACATACAAACTGAGCTCAGTGACTGTTTTTCTCCAACACTTCCATAAAAAAAAAGGTCAACCACGGTGTGCGTTTGTGTCCGTGTGAACAAACACGTGATAAACACATTGAGGTTTTTGTTAACATCACTGCTTTATCAAACACGGCGCACCATGAGCCAGACAAAAGGTCAATTTACATCCAGTCAGTTCATTTTGTCCTTTTTAAAAAGACAATGTGCGGCTGTCACAGTGAACGCTGCCTTTGAAGCAGGCGCGCTGCTAAACACAAACACAGATTAACATAACAAGACAATCAAGGGAAGCGTTCCAGTGTGAAGGTGAGAAGACGTTCCATTAAGAAAAGAATAAATACAAACACACACAGAGAAACTCATTCCTGTAAAACTTGGATGGATTTATTCCAAGGCCATTATTACAGACACCAGTTTAATTGTGTGGATGTGCTGGAGGCCAGTGAAAGGTTCCATAGCAGTAAATATAAGATCACCATGGCAACGAGCTGCATATCTCACTTCTAATCACATGCACTGGAGTTGGTCCACTATGGACTTTTAATGTGGCGAGCCCACGGCTGACTGACTGACTGTGACTCTGTTTTTATACTGTACTGCAATAATCAATAACCTACTAATTGTAACAGACAACCGTCATAGAGAGTACATTGTATTTAGAAATATACAGTGTATATATATATATATATATATATATATATATATATATATATTAATTTTAAAAAAAAAATGAAGAAACAAAAAAACCCAAAACAGAACAAAACAAAACAAAGAAAAAGAAAAAGAAAAAGAAGGGAAAGAACTACATAATAGGAAAAGGGGAATGAATAAAAAAGTTTATAGGTGCCTTTTTGTCACAGATCTTTTGATGGAATTATGTAATTGTGTAATCTACTTAGTCTATTTTCAAGGTACATTTTATTCATTTTTTTTGTAAGTTATTTCACATTTTTAATACAAATTTTTCATCTAAGACTTTCTCTACTTTTTTGCTCCCCTAGTGAGATCCGCCTATTATACATATTCATTAGAGGGAAACGCGCTAAATGGATTGAGGGCGCTGTGGAATGTGCAGCAGCAGCGTTCTCCTGATTCCCTGGGAATTGTACTCCTTATTAGCGCGTGGAATAACGTTTGCTCATGTTTTAATACACCTGAACCTTTAGTGAATCCGGCCCTCGGAGCATATTTCTCACATTTTTATAGTGTTTTGTGACCAAACGAGTGACTTTGATGCAAATTAAAAAAAACAAAAACCAAAAATCAAATTGGGCATCAAACGATCAGATGTGCTGACTCACCTCTGCAAACTGCAACCTGCTGAACGTGCTGATGGGAGGGGACGTCAGCTTGAAGTTCTTCTTTGGTGCGACCCACGTCTCCATGGTCTCCAGTCGGCTCGTTGCCAGGTTTGTGGCGTGGTGTTTGATCAGGTAGCCCTGGAACTGGTCTGACTGGAAGTAGAGATGCACGGACACTGGGTGACCCATAGGGAAGTACCTGCATCACCATAGAAAATAAAAGAATACATGTTAGGAAATACAATAACTCCCAAGTAGGGGTGTAAGGACACCATTCCAAGCCCGTTATTGGGTTCCAATCTCAAATCAAAGATTGGGACTCAGTGGTTTCCAACCTGTTAAGTATTTTTATTTATTTATTCTTATCAATTAATAGACACTTCAGGTGAAACCCAAGGTTGGAAAACACTGACTTAACACTTTTAAAATGGAATACATAGAGATAATATTTTAGAGAATAAAACAGATTAGCCAAAATACAGATTATATTTTCTTCTGATAGCCTTTTTACAAACTGCACATTTCTTCATTTATCACCACGCAAAGTTCAACAAAAACATATATTTTTAAAAAAAACAAATGAAATAAAAAATATGAGAAAAATGTTCAAATCATAAATACAGTGAAAAAATAGAAGTGACTTTTTTTTTTTAAGTGCATCTTATTTTATTATTATTATTTTTTGAAACTTTCATTTTTTAATTAATTTGTTTCGTTAAAGAATGTGTACATTTTTAAAATTTAATTAAAGAAATAAACTTTATTTTTTATTTTTTTAATTAAAGTAGATCTTATGTTCCTGTCTTGGAATTTACATATTTTTCCTAAGGAATTGTGGTGTGTGTGTGTGTGTATATATAGGAATGTGTATTTTCTTGCAATACTTGCATACAGTCTTTGTCCTTACTGCTATAAATCTGTGAATGGGTTTGGTCCAGAATACATCAGTGACATGTTAGTCAGGTATGAACCCAGCAGGTCTCTCAGATCTATGGACACAGATCAGATAGTGGAGACCAGAGTTCACAGTAAACATGGTGATGCTGCTTTTAGTTGTTATGCTGCAAAGAAGTGGAACAAACTGCCAGCGGAGCTGAAGTCAGCGTCCAATGTGAACATTTTTAAATCAAAGTTAAAGGCACTTTTTTTCTCTACTGCATATGATTGAGAGAGAGATTTTTTGTCATGTTGTTGATGTAATGATGATTTTACTGATGATTTTAATTGATTTTACTGATGATTTTAAATGTTCTTATTGATTTAAATGTTCTTATTGATTTTAAACAATTGAATGTTTTATCATGTAAAGCACATTGAGTTGCCTTGAGTATGAAATGCGCTATATAAATAAATTTGCCTTGCCTTGCCTTGCCTTACTAAATTCTCACCTTTATTAATTTATTAATACGTCAATACTCCTCAGCAAACAACTGTGCAGTTTTCCAAGACAAAAAAAAAAAGATAAAACAGTAAAAGGAGGAGAAGAACGTGAAAAATGAATGTGAATCAGCCCTGGAGGGAAACGGCCTTGAGCGTGATAATGTGGTGACATGCTAATGCATTCGTGCAGTGAAGGTTAGTGGAGAGCCAGCGTGCACCGTGATTGTGTGACACAGTGAACATTAATTCAATGACCTTTAACAGAAATCCAATTGGTCGAAGACATGTGCCGACTACGCAGATAAGTAGCGTACCGTACTCCCACCACTGAAGTGCAGCCTCTGCTCTGACAACAGCAATGAAGGAAATACAGACATGCTTTTTGAGTTCAAACTGACAGGAAACGAATATTATTATTAGAAATGAAAGACTTGAGAAAACAAGTTATTGAAAGATAAGGAAAATTAAATTAACGTGACAAACGCCTTAACAAAAGGCCAAATTGGGGAAAAAAACGACTGAAAAACCAAATGAAACGATGAAAAGACTAAAATTGGTGCGTGAAAAAGCTTTAAAACAAATACATGAAGAAAACCAAACTAATTCAATCTGCTTTTCTGACTAAATGGGCGAGCTTTGGTGTTTATTAGCTCATGTCACATGACTAAAGCTGTGTTCAAAATGGCATACTCCGTACTACAAACTCTAAACTCAAAAATATCAGTGTTTCTCAAATGGGGGTACGTGTACCCCTAGGGGCACGCGATGGCACTTGAGAGAGAGAGAGAGAGAGAGAGGAAAATTAACAAATAAAGTGTCGGTCTTCCCACTCTCGGTGTGAGATGACCGGAAATGATAAAAACAACAGAAATTAATGTATTCAGGAGCCACTAAATTAGTTTTTCAACCGTGGGGTCGGGACCCCATGTGGGGTCGCCTGAAAAAATTCAGAAACATTCAAATAGTTTTGTGAAATACTTTCATTATAAACAAAATTACTGATGAAAATAATGTTTTTACATTGCAAATTTAAAAAAGAAAATGTATTTAGTTTTTTATTTTCATTTATCTATTTTGCCCAATTAAAAACAATACATAACATCACAGAAATAGACATACATACATAAGAGCTATTATTCTTTTTCCAAATTAAAACGCCACAACTGTATTCTATATTTTCACTTTCTCAGATAGAAATCGAATTCAAATAAAATGTGGTATAAAAATATCAGAGCTGGCGCATATTGTCACTTTGTGTATTGTTGTGTAGTAAACCTTACTGGGGCTGAACAATTTCGGAAACTAATCAAATTGAGATTTTTTTTTCCTCAATATCGCGATTTCAATTTAATATGCGATTATTTTTTCAAGGGCCTCTTGTCATGTATTTTTCAATTAACACAAGCAATAAATCAATCTGTTTCATAATAAACCATTTAAGATTTATTTAAACTGTTTTATGAAACATATAAACATGTGGACTGCACTTCCTAAACACTGTTTGAACTTAACAGGACAGTACAAAGAAAAAATAAATAAAAATTGCAGCCTTTGCAATTAGAAAATCGCATTTTATGATATTGCAATAATATCGCAAATGCAATTAATCGTTCAGCCCTAATCCTTAGTACTCTGTATTTGTAACATACAGTAGTCAACTAATTTTAGAGAACAAAATGTCTCTGAGGTCATGGCTCAAAAAAAGGTTGGGAACTACTGTCCTATTGATTAATTTTTTTGGCGATATAGAAAATTACAGTATCCTCTATATTGATATAAAGTATATATACATTTTTATAGCTTATTTTGTTTTAAAAGACTGCTTTCACTTCTTCTCAGAACAGCATAAAAAAGCTAATTTAGATGGATTACTGAATGCGTCCTAACCCAGAACTTCCCCCAAACATGCCACACTACAGAACTCACTCACACGTGCTGTCCCTTATAGGAGAAAAAGCCAAAAGTGCCACATTTTGTGCAACTATTAGTTAATAAATGTGCCTGTGTGGCATTTTTTTATCAGCAAATTTAACCCGTCTGTCTGAAATTAATGAGATTAATAAAAAAAAACATGTTTTGGTTCATATTGCCCAGCTCTAGGTTGATCTATTAAACCTGTTTGAACATTTCTGAAATGTGACGAACAAAGTTGAACTAGGTCGTGAAGCAGAAGCAAGGTCCTGCCCTCCTGATTCGCCTTGTTGTCTATTTATGTGGCGCTTTGTACGTGGCATGGGGTCGGCCCCCGGGGGGGCCGCCAGCCGGAGTGACTTCTGCAATAAGAAAAAGGGGGCAGGGTGGGCACTTCTGGGGACTGCACCACAGCTGCTCTCTGCACACGTCCCTAGACTCAGTCCTTCACGGGCAGATTTCTCACCCTTCTGCTTCTTTAAAGTGTTTTTTATTCCTCCTTTTTTTTTTACACACTCACAGTTTCCTTCCTGCTCCCCTGTGCCCAACACCTCATCAGTATTCCAGCCAACCACCAGGAGTCAACCCGTCCTGGTAAATGCTACCCTGACAAGCAGAACAGCAAATATTTACACCCACATGGATAGCAGTGTGAGCTCCCCCTCCCTCTGTGTCTTTTCCCACTTTATACTTCCTCACCTGTCGTTTTCTCCCCCTTTCATCCTGTTTTTGGTGCTTTTCTCTTAACTTTAACTTGCTCTAATTATCCCTAAGGAGACGTGGCTGGCAGAGTGAGGACGTAGGAGGTGTGTGTGTGTGTGTGTGTGTGTGTGTGTGTGTGTGTGTGTGTGTGTGGGGTGGGGGGTTGTTTGGTCGTGGCCAACACAGAAGCCCATTCAGGGATTTTTCTTAACGGTTTCGTCCAACTGAGTCACAACGGTCCGCTAAAAAAGTCAAATTACTCCCTGTGTCATTTCACCAGGTCCTGCCTCACACTGGTTTAACCATCTCTGCTTGTGGTGCACACACACACACACACACACTATCACCTATATCTATATATATACATTTTATAGCTAATTTTGTATTAAAATACTTCTTTTAGGAGTCGCTGCTTTCTCTACTCCTCAGAACAACATGAAAAGCACAGTTAAGCCCTATTCGCACAGGATTAATCTTACCCAGGGACCACACGCAATTTGTAATATTTGCGAAGAATGTCTGTGACGTTAATCCCGTGCGAATCAGCCATGTCAGTAATTTGTAAAGTAAAAATTCCCCCCGCAAATTATTTACTATATTTTGCTGAACTCTGAGGTCATGTGATAATCCTAATCCAATCCGAATAGGCCTCTCTGTGATTTGGACAGAAATGGGCGGGATCTGATGCGTGATTACGCATGGTTTTGTTTCTATAAAAATGAATACGCTGCTTTTATATCCAAGAAAAAGTAACTTTTTTATTAGAAATTAAAACACAGATCAGATTTTTTTCTTACATTCCCAAATGCAGTTATGGGCCAATGGAAATAGTAAAAAAGCATTTTTTTGGATTTAAAGAGACTGTCACCCAAGAACCAATGCATATATGTGACTAATCATTAGTGATGTGAACAGTCTATGTTCATAGCTCAAAACTGATCAAATTACAGGAAGCTGAGACTTATGCTAAGTAGTTTACTGAGGACCCAAACCTGTTCCAGACCCAAACCTAGACTAACTTTTTTCCAATTTTGAGGGTCTGGAATGTCCACCAGATAGGATGCATAGCAGATCTTTTTGTATATTCTGAGAGAGTAGGTGGAGCTGTATTACTATACCAAATTTCAGTTTCATATGTGATGTCGTTCCTGAGATATTAAAAGCTAAAAATAAAAGAAAAACAAGGACGCACAGACCAAAGTGTGTAGGATGTCCTGCAAATTTGTTGATTTCTTGATTCTGATGACTTGCCATGAGTGATTTTCTCAAACAATTACACACAATAAAACAGGGCCTTTTCAAAAGGCACATTTATATCTGAAAGTAATTCAGTATTTCAGTTTCAGAAAATCCCCAAGACAATGTTTTTGTTCATTTGTTGAAAATGATCCAAAAAATGCCTCAGAGCATTTATTTGTCTCCACATTCCATAAATATTTTAAGTGTTTCTTCTTCCTAATTCCTCACAATGCTTCCTTATTGCTTTTTCACATTTCTTATTTATACACATTCAAGTTTATTGTTAACATTAAAACCATATATTTTGTATAATGGAGATTAGTTTATGAGCAACAGATCACAGAAGAGGCCCAGCGTAGGACATTCTGAGGTGAAATGTGACCCAATGAAGAGCCTAACATTAGCTTACAATGCTACAGTGAGTGTGCAATTATGTAATGTATTGTAAACATAATGGACCATTACTGCACATGCAACACACTCTAAATGGGTCATTTGTCGGCCCTGGTTGCTGTCTTATTATTATAATTATTATCTTTATTATTATAGTCATTTCATGGATCGAGCTGTCTTCTATACACACATATTTTACACAGAACAAAGCACAGGGTCATCAAAGATTTAAAACACACGCACACACACACAAGATTTTCCCTCTTACGTCTGACCAAAGACGGCAAACACCAGATTATTTTATGTTTTATAACATAATCCTGTGGTCTGAGTTGTGTTAAAAGTAGGGTGTAATGGCTTTTGTTTTCGTCCCCAACCGACACGGTACGTCAAGGTCTGGTGCACACACACACACGTCACATGACAAATACAGCTGAGTTAATTGTAGTATCCCTACTCCAAACCAGGTGGTGGTAATGCGCCTTAAAACCATTTGCCATCCTCCATTAAACAACAAAACACATTAAGAAGAAGAAGAAGAAAAGATGGCATGGCGAGTTCAGATGACAGACAGGAGCGAGAAGACCCTTGAGTACTTCTAAGTGGTGCATAACATCTAAAGCAACGTATACCAAGTTATCTCTGGTAGTTCTACATGGCACTATGTTGAACAAACTGTTGATTGCACGACTGTTTGTTAAACATAAATGAAAAGAACCTAGAATTAAACATTTGGGCCTTTTTTTTCCTCCGTTGCACCGAACCGTGACCCCAAAATGGAGGTATATACAGTACCGTTAGGTGTGCTGTGTTGAGTTTATCGGAGCAAACACGGACAGTAGGACCAAAACAATTTTATGCTGGATTTTTTATCTTCATGCGTGGGGTCTGTAACAATCCGTGTATCATTCGTTACTGTTACGGATTTGTAACAGATAAAATATCTCTTCAGATTTAGAAAAATCTAATGAATGTATCTTGTTTTATTTCTCAGCCTGAACGCACCATCTGGTTTGGAATTGGATTCAGTGACTTGAACCAAGGTTCTTTAGACTCAGTCACCAATTAAAACAGTTGAATTTTAACATCACTGAAGACATTTTTTCTCAGGTTTTATTGCATTTAAAGAGTAACAAAGCCACAGTTTTCTTGATGTAAACAAAAGCGTTTGGTTATGAAGTAGTGTTGTTGACTCTTCCAACGTATTTTAACTGCCCTCTATGGGTTGAAACTTGGTTATTACAATCCAATTTTGCTATTGGCTGATCATTTGTGAAGTTTTGGATGCTGCTTTCATCACGAACCACCACTGGTTGATAAAGAGCGACTGGGCGTGTCTTAACGGCATTAACTTCATTGTTATAAATTTTCAACTGAGCAAAAACCTCAGGGTTGAGTTCCGCTTTAACGTAACGTTACATAGAGTCGTGTTCTCAGAATGAGTCAAATGTAACTCAACTCAATGTTAACTGCAAATGTATTATTGTGCCAACTACTGCCCCCTGCTGGCCAGGATGGGTATTTAAATACACGTTGCCGTGAAGATGGCCATCAATGCAAATTATGTCCTGTCTAAATATCTTTTGATTAACTAAAAGTGAACTATTTCTCACAGCATAGTGGTTGAAAAATACTGCTTTACGATGTACCCTGTCTTATATGATGGGATTAGAACCAGCAGCCCTACAATCCTGATCAGGATTTCACACGTGGAGCTGGTATGAAACGTGAAATGTGTTGATTCTGTTTTTTTTCTTCAAATAATTGCTAGGGTGAATTTGATCAAATATATTCCATTTGCAGTGATTTCAGTAGATTTTGTAATTAAATAGCTGAGGGTTGGTGATGCATATTTTAAAGACACACTCATACTTATTTAATCAGCAGCCTGAGGCTGTGCAGTGTGCCTTCAGTGTAGCGTTAATACAAGCGAGGCACAACCTTCGACTCATGTTGAGTAAGCTTCCAGGCGTGTTTTTTCCGTAATCCTGTCATTCAGCTCGGAGCTTGATGTTGGAGGTTACCATGAAGACAGCATATATAAAGTCCTTGAATTGTGTCCCACCATTATCTGCTTCTCCCATGGATTACTGAGGAAGTGGTCATTCCAGTGGGGAGCTTATAAAACCTCATTTACTCTTTTTACTTTGGCCTCAATTAGTGCAGCAGAATTAAAAAAATGATTTTCACATTTCTAAGTAATGAAAAAACACCATTCGTGGAGATCAAATGACAATAGACCAAGGTTGCTTCATCTTTGAGTTAAGTTTGCAAATGAGGTCCAACCTTTTCTCTGGACTTTATACCAAAAAGTTCACGTGGACTCTAATGCATGTCATGCTTATCTCCGTGGGCCTGTTTAGTGTACAGTAAGATTTAAGTAAACCAAAAGTAAAGATGACTCTTTTTACTCAACGTTCAGGTGAAAAGCGACATGTTAATACAACTGGAGCTGATTTAGACACAACTTTACATGAGCTGTCTGACTTTGGATAACATGTGACCTCTCAGGCATTCAAAACTCTTCGTGTTTCTTGTCTGGAGACCTTCACTGTGGACACGTCTGTAAATAAAGACATGTAAACAGTCTCTGTTGTAACACACTGTAGAGACATGGACACGACCAAACTAAATGTTATTATTGAAACATCAGAAACATCTCGACTTGCATCTAAAGCAGGCCTGGATATACTTTGTGGGGGATAAACCTCCATTTTCTAAGAAATTTAAATATTGAACAACATCTTAATCTAATGATTGTGTCGTCACGCAGTTCTACAGAAAGCCTGATACTGTGCTGCCCTTTACAATCAGGAATAATGGAGACGAGCATCTAGAGCAAATAAGATTTAGATTTATCCTGACAAGAACTGACGGCATTATCAACATTGTGCACCCGTTTGTTTTGTACATGCATTAATTACCTTACAGTAAACAAGACCACTTTGTATTTAGGTATGAAGTTGTGTTATTGATTGATTTCTGTTCAGCTCTTGACATTTGAGTCAAAGTATTGGGTTTTGGCGTATTTTGTTGTAGAAATGTAAGAGTGACTGCCCTCTATGGGTTGAAACCTGGTTATTACAATCAAATTTTACAATTGGCTGAGAATGGTGGTTCGTTATGTTTTGGTGGCTTCTTACGACATGAACCACCACTGTTAGCTCCGCCCTCTTCTATAAAAACAAGCACCCATGGACTCTGCAAACGTTGTGCGAGTAGTTTGGATTGAGAGCATTGTGAAAAGAGAGGTATAGTGAGTATGAAGAGGGTAGTTAGTAAGAGTGTAAGAAAAAAAAAATGATTTAGCAATATATTGCGATACTTCATTGCACAATTATCGTATCAATTCAAAGAAATTAATGATTTTTTAACAAAAAAAAAAAACCCATTTAATTGCGATAACATATACATAGCACGCTAATGCCGGGTCACTAGGTGTCAATGAACCACATCAGACCTTGTTAAACTACCTCACTCCTCAATGCATTTTAGCTGGAAGTTAATTTTCATAAAACATACTGGCCACTTTGATAGATGTATATGGTTAATTAAAAAAAAACAAAAAAAAAAAACTTAGAATCTGAATCTGTTGTAGAAGCAAAAGTTAAACTTTTTTGACAAATGCAAATTGACAGTTTGATAAACATGCCACTTCTTTTTGATATTGGTAAATGAAATACAGTTGGTGACCATTTACTTGTTCTCACAAGTTTAAAACAAATTAAATCAATTGTATTTCTTTCCATTTTGTATATATCATACCGTGACATGCAAATTGTGAATCACATCCTATCATCTGATTCATGGCAATGCACACCCCTAATAGTTAGCATAGCATAGATCACATGGGCCAAATTTGACCCACTGGAGCATCCAATTTGGCCTGCAGGAGAAAGTAAAAATTAGAGAGAAGACATGAATCATTGTGTAAATAAAACTCAACAATATTTTCAGGGACGACTCACAGTTTTCCTGGTGCTTATATTGCATGATTGCAGTCATTTTTAATGTTAAACTCAAATCATAACGTAGTATTTCCCTTAATTAAAAAAAAAAAATTGGTCAGAAAATCAAACCGCTCTTTATTTGGTTCCTAAACTAAAATGAGTTTGACACTCCTGGTATAGATTTTTGTCCATAATCAAAGCATTTTTTTGATTCTCCAGCCTAGACGCACGTCAACCAAACCCTTGGGGTTTAGTTACTCTTTAACCAACAGGATTGGACCCTCCGTGGGCTCCCATTGTTCCCATTTGGCTGAAACAGAAAGCTTTGTTGTCCTTTCTCAGGATAACGTGGGTGTGGCTGACTGAGCATGTGTGCATGGAACAGTGGGTGTGTGATGATAACAATAACGTGGACAGTGTGTGTTTGCAGACTGTGGAGCTGATATATGAGCCCTTTGTCTGTGTGTATGTGACATGTTGATTGTTGGTAAATCCCACCTGCAGCTGTGGTCCTTGGGGTTCCCCTGCAGCGAGGCGGCGGCCCTGGCCAGCCCCATCCGTGAGAAGGAGTGGTAGTACGTGAGCTGTGTATCCGACAGGCTGCCAACGCTGTCCTGTTCGTCGTACAGGTTCTCCCAGTATGAGTTCAGTGCTGGTGTTCCCGGGGGGAATGGTCCAAAGAGGTAGGAGTCCAGCTGGTTCACAATCTCCTGGTTCACGCTGGCTTCAAACTTCCTGGCAAAGAAGGTGGGCCGCACGGTTTGCTGCAGAGAGATAGGGGACGGGATGGAGGGAGGGAGGAGATAAAGAGAAGAAGATTAAGAAATGGTTGTGAAAGCAACAAATGTGAAACGTGTGGAGGTGACATATAGGCAGAGGACATAAAGGAGCAGGTAGGAGGCAGAAGTGGAAGAACGTAGCAGATAAAAAGAGGAAACTCTTCACCACAGGTTTAGCGATAGCATTATTTCATGCATTAAATAAAAGTCACTCATTCCCGAATCTTTTTATTTCTATCGTTCTGCATGAATGCTACAAATGATAGCATTGGCTTTGAATGGGTTGGTCAGGACTGCACAGGGAATGAAAGATGATAAATGTATAAAAGGATTAAGTCACACACAGCTTTGTATAATGTATAGGATTGTTGCACAGTGTCACTGCATGTATTGTTTTTTTCTTACAAAATCCTCTTTGTTTTGCCTATAAATAGGACTGGGCGATATGGACCAAAACTCATAACTCAATATTTATTGTCAAAATGACGATATGTGATATAAACCTTGATAACTTTAAACAAAGTCTCACCAGAAAGATGATTTTGGGTTAAATTTGCTGATGCAAAATGCCACACAGGCACATTTATTAACAAAAAGTTGCACAATATGTGTCACTTATGGCTTTTTATCCAATAAGGCAGTGTTTCCCAACCAGGGGTGCGTGTACCCCGAGGGGTACGTGAGCACATTGCAGGGGGTAAGTGGAAAAATGAAGAATTTATTTCCAAGATAATAAAAAATATTCTCAGTCATTTCACAAGTCTGTCAAAAACTTGTGCGCAATGACTTGTTTTTAAAGTTTAAATGCATGTTTAAAGGGAACATATTCAAAGAAGCTCCTTTTGTGGTAAATGTCATTGAAGTTATATATAACACAGGCAGGTTAATTAGTTGTATTTATTTATTCTTATTTTTTTCTTTAATAACAATATAATCATAATATATTCATATTCATAATACAAACGTTTACTATAATATTATTTCTTATATTTATCTTTTTTATTGCCTTGAAGGCAACACAATTTATGTTTCATTTTAGTTAAATAAGAAGATAATACCTGAATATTAATTGTTCAGTTTAAGAAGATGAAATAACATGACTTGCGTTGAATATTCAGTTGTGTTATGTTCTACCTTTGTAGAATTATGAACACATATGAGTGAGGGGGTACTCATGGTATGACAAAAAGAATCAAGGGGTACACAAGGTTGGGAACCACTGCTATAAGAGACAGCACGTGTGAGTGAGTTCTGTAGTGTGTCTTGTTTAGGGGAAGGTCTGGGTTAGGACGCACTCAGTAATCCATCGAACTGTGCTTTTCCTGCTGTTCTGAGAAGTAGTGAAATAAACGACTCCTAAAAAGAAGTATTTTGATGCAAAATAAGCTTTAAAAAATATGTTTATCGATATAGACTTTATTATAATTTTCTGTATCGCCAAAATAGAAAACACAATATATCTTGAATATAGATATACCACTTTACTTCCTGCCCTCCATCTGAATTTCGCATTCCCGCGATGCGGCAATGTGACGTCACGTGAAAGCAACCTATTGCAACAAACAACCTTTAACAATGAACAAACCCTATTTTACAAGATGAAACCAGCAAAAACCATGACATGGCGTTTTCCTTTGTTTGCCTAATTTCTAAGACAAAAAAAAAAATGCTTGTTGACACATTGAAAAGGACTGTTGCATAATCACTTCTCCCACCACATCCCTCAACATGCAAAAAAGGAAGGTCTTTAAGAGGTTAATCACATTGTGAGGCAATTGCTATTGATGAAAGGCTTTTTGGTGCTTCACTTGAGCTGTAAGTCACTCAGGGCATCAGTGCCTGGCAGCTTCATTATAGGTTGTACAGTCAATATTAGCAGTCAAGGGTAATTGACTTAGAGAGGTGAGATGAAGGGACAAACCTACACGGACGATGCCTTAACTAAGAGCGGGGGTCACTTTCACAAAGGTTCACCAAACACTTGGGTACTAGTGGGCCATAGCAAATCATCCAGTGTGCCATTTAAAACTATATCCACTATTACTCTGTTAGTTCCTCTTCTTGCCTGGAGGCAGACCTTATGACCAATTATTCAAGTCAAGTTTCTTCTTTAGAGTTTTGAACACTGGCCACTGTTACATGATGTATTTTAACTCAGAATTAATTATTCTGAATTAAATTATTTGGAATAAAAGTGTTCTGCTGCATGTTTACGTGAAAATAGTAATTCCAAATTGAGGTTTACATGAAAAACAATATTTTTTCAGCTTTAATCAATTCTGCTTAAGGTCTGGGGGTTTGGGAAGGGTTCTGATTGGACAGGGGGCAAATGTGACATATTCATGTCTATTTTTAAAAAACACACGAGAAGAACTGTTTTGACTTTTATTTTAATTGTAGTTTACAAGCAGGAGCTCAAGAATAACGTACGGTTTCACTTTCGTCCGCTGAGCAGCTGAATAGAGAGCCTGTTGCGTTTTTTGATGTTCGTGTGTGTGTAATACGTCTGTGCATATCGCCAATATTCATGTCTTGAGGCTCTTATTAAATAAATAGTCTCAGTCCAGACGGCCATCTTGGATTACGTCGTCACGTCAGCAGGTCGTTATCGTGAAAGGACGAGCATGCGCAATTAATTAATTAATTAATGCGAAATTAAAATCGAAATAAACCAGCAACCTACTTCGGATTTAAGTTTAATTTGGAATTACCATTTTCATTCGGAATTAAGTGTTTACAAGGTCAATTTAAAGGGGATTTAACTTTTATTCTGAATTAAAGGTGAATTCAAGTTGTCATGAAAACGTGGCCACTATGTGAAGGAACTGGAAAAAACCCACAAACACGGAGAGCAGGGGTTCTCATCTGGTCTCACCATGGGAGTTTTATTTTTTTAAAATTCAACCACAAAATAATTTTTTCTCAATTAGCTGTTGAAAACACACGTATATAATCTTTTTTTAAAAACATAAATCTCTATATTTTCCTGTGTAACATGCATTTCACAGCATGCCTGTCAAAAGAAAAGTTTTTTTCAAAATAAAAGTCCAACATGAGAGATATTAAGTGTTAATTTATTATTGACCAGCTGTCCTTGACACACCCAGTACAGGTCTGCGACCCACTTTTGGGTCTTGACCCACCACTTGAGAATCACTGACGTAGAGATCATGCAAACTCCTCACAGAACAGAACAGACCTCGGTATCCTCCCTGGTACTAGACTAGGCTCTTCTTGCCTTGAGGCAGACCTGCTAACCAGTACATTAAGTCAGGTTTCATCTTTAGAGTATAGAACAATGAAAAAACAGTCCACATTTCCAGGTTCAACTTGCTTCCATTTGTTGATTAATAACAGTTCAGTTTTCCTCAAAAATAGGCATCATACCCCAGAGCTTCCCTCAGAGGAAAAAAGGGGCTTTGTAGAAAAGTTTTTATAGGTTACAAAGTTTTCATAAGCTGTGTTTTAAACGCTGTAACTACTTTCGGAGCCATGGTTATTTTTGGGAGATTTAGTTGCAGACTAAAAAAAAAATCTTTAATGCAGAAAAACAACAGCTTTTAAGGTTGTGTTTCCAATGCAAATGGTTTTAATGTTGGCAATTATGTGAAAACATTCATATGTAAATGGCTGCAACGTCTCTTTTCTTTTCATATCCATTAGCCTGATTTCTCGCTGTTGCGGCGTCTGCCAAAGAGACTGTTTCCTTTGACACGGTCTGTTGTGTGGTTGACGTTGCATCATGATCTCTCACTCCTCCACGGTTTGGCTTACACACAAAGACGTCTTTTTAGTCTCCGAGACCCAACTATTTATCAATACTCACTCAGAAGCTAACGCACGGGTGTTACCTGTTGAAAAAACAGACTTAATGAAGCTCTGGCATATTTGTGAGCTTTTTCTCACGGTTTAGAAACATTGGTTTAGTGTTGGATGTTGAGAATTACTGATTCACTGGAGAAATATATCCACTTGTATGAGCTTGTATAAGTGTATATTTTAGCCAGTGTTACCTCAACTAAATATGTCTAGTTCTTAATACTTGGATTGATCAGAAATAAGGAGGAAAGCTTATCTTTGTGAGAAGTAAGAGAGCAGAAAAGTTAAACACATGCACTCCTTTGGTGAACCTACAAACCTCCTTTGGGAGACAGAGGCCTGGATTTGAACTTTGTGGCTTATCTTGGAGCCAAGACGCAGCTTTACCAATCACAACTCCCTAAAGATTCATTCTAGCTTATCAGGAAGAGGTTTGTCAATGAGCTTTCTTCTTCACTTGTGCAACGGCTGATTAGCTTCACCGTTGGCTGTGGGCTGTTGTGGTGAGATGAGAGCTAAGCCAATAGGTGAAACCGCCTGTTTACCACCAGGCGATCTACGTTCTGGTCCCTACCTAGGGTCATGAGCTTTGGGTAACAACCAAAAGAAGAAGATCACAAGTACAAGTGACTGAATCAAGTTTTCTCCTTAGGGATTCAGAGTAGAGCCGTTGCTCCTCAATGGCAAAATTAGTTGTTTAAGGCTGGCATACACTGTGCGATTTTTTCAATCCTTTTACTCAGCTCCAGCTCAAACTGTGCGACTCAGACGCAGAGCCTGAATGTGCGCAGCTCACGATTCATGTTCTCACACTGTACGGACCGACACTCTGACACAATCTGACTGCTCACACTGTACGTTCATACACGACACGTCGGGGTCTTGTTTCCGGAAATGCAACGTACAAATTAGAAGAAGAAGAAGAACACTGAAGTGTCACCATTAAAACAGATGAAGGGTTAGAAAGGAAGTGGAGATAAATCTCGTAAATCTCAGCAAAAAGAGCTTTAAAAAAGAAAAGACGGCGATGTGATGGACCAGAAGATGGCTGGACAGACGTGGGCAGTACAGTCCGTCAATTTTACAGCGGTCCTACGGTGTTCGCCCATGCGCAGTGTGAGCGTTTACGGTAAGCCGGTCCGTGGCACTGCTTCAACTGTGCGATACCCTCACGAGAAGCTCACGAGGAGCGACTGGATTTCAAACATGTTTGAAATCCTTACGACCTACGATTGCTGATCAGGAGCTGGTCGTGAGGTGGTAATCGCTTCTCGTGACCCCATGTATACTAGACAATGCACGACACAATCTAGCAGAGACTCACACGATCCCACAAAATAGTCGCACAAGTCGAAAATCGGCTCAAAATGAGCCAAAAATCGCACAGTGTATGCCTGCCTTTAGGTGCTTCAGGCCTACTAGAGATCTGCTCGGCATGTCCAGCTAGAAGGTGAACCCTGGACCAACCTAGGACACCCTCCAGGGAGATCTCTCAGCTGTGCCAATTATTTGTCCTTTCAGTGTTCAAAATCATTTTATCAATAAAGACAATGGCTCTGCTTTAAGGCAGGGAAGTCAAACTCATTTTAGTTCAGGGACGAAATATAAAGTAGTTTGATCTTAAGTGGGCTGTAGATTTTAGGCGGAAAAAACAGCAATTTCAACAATAATTTCCCCAAGTTGCACTTCGACGTATTAATGATACAAAATGTAAGGCACCAAAAATATCCAAGCAATAAGTGACAGATGCCAGTCCCTGCAGGATATTAATTCATTTTGTGATTCATTTTTATTTATTTTTGGAAAAATATGAGAAATAATTTCAGGAAAATTGAGTCCTTCAAAGAATTTGAGATTTAAAATGACTGCAGTCATGTGAAAATTGTGATCCTCCAAATATTGTGGAGTTTCATTGAATTTGTGTATTTAGAAGAGCTGAGATATCTACAAGTGAATTATTTGGTAATTCAAACAATAATTCATGTTTTTTCGATCTTTTTTTACTTTCTCCTGCAGGCCGAATTGGATGGTCTAAAGTGCTGCATTTGGCCCCCAGGCCTTTAGTTTGGCACATGTGCTTTAAGGCAAAGTGAATACAAGCTTAACAACAAAACAGCACGTGGATTATCTACTGTGGCGATGTGTTGATATGTTCTTCTTACAACATCTGATTCTATCTACTTGTATCATTAATGCAATCACCAACCAACTTTGTATCCTTCTTTCTTTGATATCCCTTAATCATCTCCATCAAAAGTAGCAACTCTTTAACATACGTAGGTACACTCAGTAGTGAAGCTACCTAGATGGTTTGTTGGAAACAGAAGGCGCACATAATCAGAAGACAAAAACACAGTGTATTAGGATTCTGGTGACTTAAATTAAGCAAATCGATTTGGTGCAAAAGTTTGAGAGAAGTGTAAAACAAGAAGGGCCATCTTTGGGTTAAGACACAATTTCTATAATTTCTATAATCACATCCTTTCTTCACTCCCTAGACGACAGACGACTCAACAACAACCAGCGAGAGTTAAGGTTCAAACATATTTGGCAGACTCCGTGCACAACAGACTCTGCACAGACTGTCTGCACTCCTCAGAGCTTACATACTCGGGCGCACCACCGCGTAGTAGTTCCCATTAAAATCTTACATTTCCCACAGTTCTTAGCTCTTCCCTGTAGTCCTTGTTCCCAAGGTGTCTGTACTTTCGTAGCTCGTGTGCCAGTCTCTCTTCTAAGTTTGTGTTTATCTCTCCTGCTCTGCTTCACCAGGAGGTGAAATGCAGGTCGGTGTTACATTTAATGTGGGTCGATACAATGCCAAGCAGTGTTTTGTGTGAGACCAGGTACGCGGACAACTCTGCGCGGTAGGAAAATCTGAGTTTTGCAGTTAATTGGCCTGGTGGACTATGCGTGGATGTATGCTTGAGTATGTATGAGACTTTAACTGATACCAGGGAACTTCAGTGTGCAAATGAGCCACACAGTAGATTATTCAAAGCGACAACTCCCCAGTAGAGATTTCAGACTCCCAACTTGTCAGTTTCATGTAGGAAGAAGAAGTGAAGAAGCATCTTGGATGAGAAGTGAGATGTCTTCAAGCAAAACTTCAAGAGCAGATACCTCAAGTAAGAATGAACTGGATGACTAAAAGAACCTTTACAGACTCAGGGGCGGAGTCACTAAGATCTGAAATAAAAGGTGGTAAATCAGTTGCGTCCCTAAATCCTTTAGTGATGGATTTCATTAAGATTGCAGCAATGATTAGTGCACGTGCAGAACTGGTGTGGACCGCCCTTATTCAAATGAGCATTTTGTACATGTTGTGTTGAACATGGAGGGTGAACATGAGTGGGCGGAGGCTAAATCAAAAATGTGAAGCAGCAGAATTGGAGATGTTAGTAGAGGAAAAGATAGATAGATAGATAGATAGATAGATAGATAGATAGATAGATAGATAGATAGATAGATAGATAGATAGATAGATAGATAGATAGATAGATAGATAGAAATTATATATTCATCCCACAGTGGAGAAAGGTGCGTGAATGTGGCTGTGAGTGACAGATGGGTGCATGTGCGCGGCTGACCTCGTGCGTGTGTGTGAGACAGTGACCCGCGGAGGAGAGATGGACGCACTAAAACTATCACCGCAAACAGTTCCTGATTTCATGAATCGCATTGCTCCCCCTGCATGAATTTATTTGCATTTCCTCCTCCCATATTTTTGCTCCCCCTGGGAGATCTGCCTACTATGCATATATATATTAGGGGGAAATGCGCTAAATGGATTGAGGGCGCATTGGGAAACGCAGCTGCGGCGCACTCCTGATACCCTGGGCTTTGTACTCCTTATTAGTGCGGGGAGTGACATTTGTTCACGTTTTAATACCACTAAACCTTTAGTGAATCCATATGTATTAGGATAAAATGTAAGCATTTAACAACCGATTTCACCTTAAATTAAGCATTTCCATCTGTAACATAATAATATTAACATTAAAGGCTCTTTAATAACTCCTCCCTGTCCTAGTGAACCTTTCCTGTTGAGCACACTTCATAATTTGCATTAATCTCACATTTTTCAGCCTAAATTCAACATGATTTGCCTGCTCCACCTCCTGTGAGAAGGTTCAAAGAGATTGATGAGTGGGAAATGAAGTCTGATTAATGCTGAGACCTCTTTGGCTCCAGCAGAGACTGCTTAGTTCCCAGGGTTGGACTTCACTGATACCACAGTGCCAACCAGACTGTGCCGTGGTGCCAAGGAGCCTTGGTAATGTGTTGGCGCTGAGCGAGCAGAGACTAGGGCGAGACAGACGGCAGACACGTTTGGCAGAGAAACGACTGAGGTCAGTGCGGCAAAAGGTAATTGAAGGAGGAAAAAAAGCAAGTGACTCATCATCCTTGAAGGATACGACTTGAAGTGATATCGGTTTGTAATGTGGCTTCAGCTTTTTAGCAGCACATTTAAAGTCAAACTGCAAAATTGACTTTCTCTGTAGTGGCCAAGTAAGTCACCGCTGTTTATTCACTTTAACTTTGAAAAGCAGCAAACCCAACGCTTCCTCTCATGTTCAAGGCACATTGATGATAATTACATTAAGTGAGCTTTTTTTAATCTCTGGGGTGACATTAATTGAGGCATAATTTTGCATGTAATGATTGTGAAAGCTTTGAGAAGAAATCAGATGCAAATGTCAACAGGACGGCTTACATCTGAACTAAGTAACTTTTTCACCTTAATAAATCCTTCTCGTAGTCCCTCTGAGGGTAATACAAATGTTTACGGGGTGATTGGGGGGTCTTTCATCTACCCCTGCTGTCTCTGGCCATAAAACAGCACTTGCAACTTTCCCTGCCTCTGACTCGATGGCAAGACGTACTGCTTTACGGCAGCCCAATACAAACTAATGCTAGATTATGACCAGCCCCGTGGCTGCACACGGTTGTCTACAAATTCACTTTTTTCACACTTATATCATTGTGGAGGCAGCAAAAAAAGGCAGAGAAGATCTTTGTCTGAGGAACGGAGCAACTCCATGTAGTGACAGCTCAGCAGAAACACACAGCAATCGCGTACTGTCGTCGCAGCAACAGGCACGCACAGACACTCGCAACCCAGCGTTCCATCAGGCAGCACACACACAAATATCCATCTATCTATCCATCCATTCATTTTCAGAGCCGCATTGTCAGCACACAAACAAACATCGCACACATTTCCACACTCTCTTCCGTATTACTCCCACATCTTTCATTTTTTTGACTCTCTTCCTCATACTCTTCACATGGTCACATGGGACTATATGTGTGAAAGCACCCATAGTGTCACTGCTGTATTTTTTTTTTTCAGTGTCATCTTGAATTGGTTTAAGAGCAAAGGTCCTAAATTGTGTATCATCTGATGATACTGTATGAGAAACAGCATTTAGCTTTTTAAACAATACTTAATACTTCAAAACCAAAAGATACTTTTATTTCAGCTTATTTTAATGTTGTACTTGGGTAAAAATCCATTAATCGAACAGTTCATTTTATTTTTTTTAACTATATACACAGACACAGCTGCATATTTACAGTAGGAAAACAGAGACCAATATACCGCACGGCCATTAGGCTAATAATAATAATAATAATGAAAATGCAGTAAAATATTTTTGAAACTGTTTTAATAGAATAAATTACATTTGTATAGTTAAAGTAGGCAATTTTCAAAAGTTAGCATGATTTTGAATGTAGCCTCCCTGATGGCTCCGCCTTTACTCCCCTCGCCCCTCCCCTCTGTGCTCCGTCTCACTCAGGTGCACGCGCAGCGCTGCTGGACCATTATATGTGTTAAAAAATGTGACCAAAAACTCTGTTTTAACTGTCAGCGGTGACGCGCTTTCAGTGTGAGCTTGTGCATGCGAGAGGTTGAGAACGAGCGGGAAACGGGATTGGTTAAAAAAAAAGCGTTTGTTTTTTTCCATTGGTTGAAGTTATTACAGATTTACAGCTGCTACAGTTGATGGATTTTCTTCGTTCCTTTTTCAGAGAACATAAGACCTTAATTCCTGTCAGGACATAAAGAAAAATTCAACCAAAAACTTAAAAAGTGTATCTGGAGAAAATCGCCTACCCTAGCTTTAAATTAAATGGCCTACTTTTAATAATTTTTTAGAAGGTTTAACATTTAACTATTTTACTTAAACAAAAGGGGCAAAAACACATATAAAATAAAATAAAATAATTCATTAGAGACCAATAGACTGCACGGGCATTTGGCTAATAATAATATTGACAAGGCTTTTTAAATAGAATACATTATAAAATAGAATAACTTATAAATACAGTAATTACTATTTTTTCTCATGGATTGATTTTAGTTGGGATTAAATATGTTCAGAAGAAGGATTAGATTCATTAACACTGAAGTAAACTAAACCCTAACATCACTTGTTTCTGCTGAAAACAAAAGTATTTGGATATTAGGTAGATGTAGACCAAAAGATGAAAAACAATTAACTGAGTGGTACAGGTGGTGCTGTGTGTGAGGTTCTACTAACCTGTAAGCGGTGAAAATCCGCAGGTTTGAAGTCATTGGGAGAGCAGCCGCACCAGTCCACTATGTGCTTGTACTGGCATTTACAGCCCAGCTTACGATTCCAGTTGGTGATGCGCAGGTTGTTATCCACCATGCTCTCACAATGGACGCTGTTCTCCAGCACAGTGTGAAAGAACGACTGAGAAGTGAGCAATGGAAAGGAAAACAGGGAAGAAGAAGAAAAGAGCGAGAGGAGAAGGCAACATTAGAAAATAAACGTAACCTTTTTTTATTTTCCAACACTATCCAATTCAATTCAACTGAAGGGAGGGAAATAGAGTGGGAGCAGCGAGGAGGAAGTTCACTCCAGCTTATGATAAACATTCAATTTCCTTTGCAGAGATCATTCCCTTTTTATCCTTTTTGGAATAAATGTATATTGAAAAAGTCAGACTGTACGTGTGCCCTTCACTTTACCATTTTATGTCCACGCTCCACTTCCTTCCCGAGCAAATCAGAAACAACAATGAAACAACTCTGTGTGTATAGTTACTGGAAACGATGTAGTCTGAGCACAAAGCGGTTCTTTTCTGTGATTAAACGTCTAGGAAACATGTGTCTGCGTCTGAAAAGTCGCTATTACCCCCTTTACTATCCACTTTTCCTTAAGGAAAGGTGTTAAGAGATTTCCTAAAGGAGTTAGGAAAAGGATATCATGTTGTTTAGACAATCAGACACACTTCCACTAGGTCAGTGTTTCTCAAATGGGGGTACATGCTCCCCTAGGGGTACGCGATGGCACTACTTGAGAGAGAAAGAGAAAGTGGAAACCTAACAAATAAAGTGTCAGTCTTGGTCCCACCCCAGGCGTGAGATGACTGGAAAACTATAGAAATAAATCTATTCAGAAGCCAATAAATCAGTGTTTTTCAACCTTGGGGTCAGGACCCCATGTGGGGTTGCCTGAAATTTCTGAAAAATTAAAAAAAAATTTTTTTTAAATGTTTAATTATTATTATTACTTTTTAATTAAAACAACACACAACCTTATCGAACTGTATTTGTATACTTTCACTTTGTGAATCTAGCTAAACTAAAATGCAGCAAAATAAATAAATAAAAATGAAAACGTGAGCTCAAACATGATCAAAAACTAATTCTAAAACAAAATTAATTTTTTGGGGGGGTCGCCAGAAATTTTTGATATCAAAATGGGGTCATGATCCACTGCACTAAATACTGTTTCATTCACTCATTTGTAAAATTAAATTCTGTAAAATATGTGTTATCACTCATTCATTCCAACCACTGCACTAGGTGACGCAGTAATCCCATGATGGTGAAGGATAGTGACGTCTGCCGTGGTGAAAAAACCATAAACCCCTTTAAATGTTGTCGCCGCAAAGAACTGTGGGTCAGCATTATCTGGTCTCCTTTAGTAAAGGATGCATCAGTGTTTCCTAGGCTAAAGGAGGTCATAAAGGAAGTATTGAGCCTCATTTACTTAGCTGTTAGAGAAGTGGAACGCTTACTAGGATTAAGGAAAAGTGGATAGGAAAGGAGATAGGAGGGACAATTTGGACGCATCCCTAAATGTGTGTGTGTGTGTGTGTGTGTGTGTGTGTTTCACCTCAGCAGGCAGCAGAGTGTAGGCGTAGAAGCGTTTCATGTTAGTGACCAGATCGTCCTTAGAGTTGATCACGTATTCAACAAACATGCGGTTGAGGAGGAACCAGTCGGACCCTCCGTCCACAGAGATGCCTTCTGGGATTTTACGGTCGCCCAGGCGCCACATGTGTGTGTCGCACTCGTAGAACAGGCGATCCAGACCCTGCTTACGGATAAACCTGAAGAAAACGCACAAACACACACACACAAGAGTAATAATTACCCAGGGGAAAATCACTTTGTTACAGAGGCTCGAGAAATAATACAAATGAAAAGGAGAAACACTAAACAGAGAAAAGATAGAAAAGAAGAAAAAAACGAGACATAATGAAGTAAAATACTGTTAATTAAATAAAGATCAAATAAAAGTGCACACATTACAGTAAAAAATATCATAATATATATATATATATATATATATATAAGAATCAAGAAGCTGTCAGGTTAAAGTGAAGAACAAAAATCCTGTTTATTTTCTCTACAACATATCACTATGAATATAACTCTTACATCCTGGTTCTATCCACAGGTACTGCTCAACCATGCATTGAGTTCATTACACTTTGTGTGTCTGTGATTAATGTGCAATATTTTTGCCTATGATACTGAATTACTTTCCTTAAATGTATTCATGGTTGAATCTATACTTCGTCTTTACGAGGCTACAGTTTTACAACAACCCTAACTTGTTCATAGATGATAATGCCACTACAAATTTAGGAAAGTCAACTGTTTACTGTGTTTAAATGTCTTACAGCTTTATGTGCTCTATATATTAGAGTTTTAAATGAGTACAGCATATGTTTGGCCACATAATCAGCATTTTTTAGAATAATTTCACATCAGGGGTTTGTCATTTTGTGGAATTTTGTATGGATCATTTTGTCTGTTTTTGTAGCTGTTTTGTGTGTTTTTGGAGTCATTTATCTGTATTTTTTGTGTCTTTTTGTACATTTTTCAGTTGTTTTGGGGTATTTTTATGCCCTTTTGTGCTTTTATGGCAGTTTTTTTTTGTGCGTTTTTCCTGTGTTTTAATGTGTTTATTTTATGTGTGTTTTTGGAGTCATTTTGAGCATTTTTGTTGTTGTATTGTGTTAAGGCATTTTCTGTATTATTTTCATCATTTTGTGTTTTTTGGAGTCATTCATCTGTATTTCTAAAGTCATTCATCTGTATTTTTGGTGTCCTTTTTTGCTTTTATTGGAATTCTGTATGTTTTGTGGAGTCATTTTGTGCATTTTTGCAGTTGTTTAATATATTTTCACATCAATATGTGTGGTTTTTTTTTTGTCATTTTGTGCGTTTACTTTGGGATCCACACAATACTAGACATGGGGGTACATGTGGCCCCTGGGCCAGGTCTGCTTTAAATTGAAATAGCCAGTTTTTACTGCCTACTCTGTAAATGAGAAGACTTGAGTAGGTGATAGGGTAAAAGGTAAAGCAGACGGTGTTCCCCGAGGTTGACCTATCATGTATTGGTTGTCAGTTCTCACTTATGATGGGTGACAGCCTGCTCACACCATGGGTGGTGTTACTCCTGTAACATATCTAGTGTTAGAAAAACGGAGTCAAATTCAGGTCAGAGTGGTCAGACCTTTCTCTCTGTTCAGATAAATTAAGCAAAAGATGTTTTATGTGATTAAATCCCACAGATCTGTGTTAATTTGAACAGTTTTAGTATTAGTCATCGGTCGAGTTGGAAACTTCCTATAACGTACTACTCATACCAATTTTGCTAATTAGAGTGGCCAAAAACTGACAGAAAAAGTGGTAAAAAGAGTTCAAAGTATCATTATTGGCTTAAAAGTAGGAACAATTCGTTTAAACTGGCAAATAATGGGCATGGAAAATCGTGAATGTGGATAAATTGTCAAAAAAAACAAAAAAAAGATGATATATGGTGAAAAGAAGTTAAAAGTGACAATAATGGTTCAACATATGCGACATTAGGTGGAAAAAGTGGTGGAAAGGGTTTATAAATGCTGAAAATGTCTTGAAAGTGAAAAAAATGTGCAGAAAAGGCATTGGAATTTGATGCAGTAGTGTCAGAAATGGTAGTTCAAATACACTAAAATGAGCAAAAATACAGCAAGAAAAAGTGATGACAATAGGTTAAAATATGTCAAGTTGCTGAAAAAGGGCAAAAATAAGCAAAAATGGGCTTAAATTGTTCAAAAAATATTCATAGTTTATTTAAGGCATTTGGGGACCCCCTCACAGTATCACGCGACCCCAAGTTTGAGAACCACTGATCAAACAAAACTATTTTAAGTATCAGATTTTAAAACCAGGAAAGAAAACATCCCATCTCTCATCTAACAGCCCTGAATAAAAAACACTGAATGAACACAAACTGCTGAGTCATGCCTCTGTGGGTGGCTGTTTTTGATGTGCTTTGAGGTGTTTCCGCCTGTACCGCTGCGATGTAGCCATGACTCGTTTGCCACCAGAGGCCAAAGGAAGAGGCACGACTGGTTATCAGCGGGCGTTCTGCCTGCTCACACCACCAAAAAGATAACTGAATAAAGCCACAGATGGGAGCTAATTGTGTTACAAATCAGTGACTATGGCGTGCTGGCGGGGGGGCCACGGTGAGTGCACAAAGGTTAGATGTGTGTGAGAGCGAGCGCAGAGAGGAGGAACAAAGTACTAAGATGTGTTTCTCACCTGGCGTTGTCTCTGCCGTGGGACTTAATGAAGTTCATGTCTCTGTATTTGGAGAGGAAGGCCACCAGCTGGTTGTTAGTCCTGCAATTAAACAACGTTTTATTCAACTGGAAAACATCCTCCAGAAAATATATTTATTCAAAACAAAACAATAAACAACAAATATACCGGTAAAGACAAATAAATATTGTGATCAAAGCAAAATAACATGATATAATAAGTTATATCTAAGCCAAATTGTATTCAAGTCAATGTATTTATTGTCATTAAACATTTTGCACTGAAGTCAAAAATACAGAACGATGAGGTACTTTTGGTACTGAGCAATAGTGTAGGCCTCATAGATCAATAACTCAAAGATCATTTACTAGAAAAAAAGAGATGTAAAATGATGAAATCAGCACTTGAAAGTTTGAAGACATTTTTGCGCATTGCATTGTGGGATGTCGAGTCACAAAGACAGGTACATAAAAGTGCTTTTATTGTTAAAGTTTTGTGTATGGAGTCATTTTGTGTATTTTATTTATTCTTACATCAGTGTTTTATATGTTTTTTCTCTCATTTTTGTTTGTATTTGTACTTGTCTTGTGTGTTTTTGTTGTCCCATAAAAATAATAAATGTTACATTCATGTAGTCTTCATGTGTGGACAGTCTACAAAATACTCCTGATCAAGTCGTGATAATTTTAATATGTTAGCGGCACACTGACGACTGACTTTCAAGTCGGGGAAAGACTAAGGATTAAGAAACGGTCCAATCAAAATACAGGTACACCTCATAGTTGCCTGTTATAGTCTGTGGGCCAGTTTTGGTTTAGTCATTTCATAATTCTTGACAATGAGCACATTTTACTAATGGATTTTTGAGTAAACCAAACAGAGTTTTCTTACATGTCACTGGTTCTAAAACAAGGTGTTTTTTGTGGGAATGCCTGGACATTGCCAGCTAAAAACTGCTGGAAAATCCTCAAAATATATGATATTTTTTTTATTATCTTTTTCTTGTATGTAGGTGGCGCCGAATGCTTAGCTTTCATCTTGTTTTCAAGCCAAAACAAATAACTCAGTTTGAACTGTTTATGATAAAAATAAGCCAGGCGAGGATGGAAATATTTCTACTCAAGTTCATATTACAATAACTCAGTTGTACTGATGCCTACAGCACTCAAAGATCTTCTAGACACATTTCAGAATGTTTTCTTTCAAAACAGACCATCTCCATGTATGTGCACCAAAGGCTTCAAACACAGTTACGTATCATTCCAATTTGGGAATGTCTTGGACAGGTGTTTTTCTCAAATCTGGGTGGACCTTAAAAAAAGGCAGTGGCTATCCGTACGGGTGCCGTATTAATATACCGACATTCTACCCGTACGCATTTGGCCAGTTTAGGTCACGTGACTAAGACTAACCCTAACCATAACCGCAGAAATGGTAGCGATATTGAGTTATAACCTAACCTAAGACCAAAGCACCTGTTCTTCGGTAAACGTACCAATAGCACCGTTGGTTGTCCGTACAGCAACCGTACAAATAGACACTTTCTTAAAAAAAAATTGAGAGTACAGTACTCACTTTCTGAATCCATGTACTGTTTGTTCTTTGGTTATTCCGTTTTAAAACCAAATCAAAATAACAAATAAACAGTTTGGTTATTTCGTTTTCCTGACTTAAAACAAAAACAAAAAACCAGACAAGCAGCGTTTCTCTGTTTTAAAATTATATCTTGTCCTGTTTGTGTGATATTTGGATATTTAAGGCAGTGATTCTCAACTGGTGGGTCGGGATCCAAAAGTGGGTCACGAACCTGTACTGAGTGGGTCGCGAACAGCTGGTCAAAAATAAATAAATACTTAGTCTCTCATGTTGGACTTTTGGAATTTTATTTTGAAAGAAACTTTTCTTTTGACAGGCATGCTGTGAAATGCATTTTGCACGGGAACATGTATAGATTTATGTTTTAAATGAGAGAATGTGAGTTTTCAACAGCTATTTTTGAAAAACGTGGGTCGCGATTTAATGGCCGTGGAAAAATGTGGGTCTCAGGGTGAGACCAGTTGAGAACCCCTGATTTAACGGAAACTAGGACGAGTAACATCCATTTTTTTGTTTTAATTTATTTATTGTATTAATAATAGTTCACCAGTTCATCGGTGATGTGACTTATAAGTTGCACCTTTTTTGTCCGGGAGTAAAAGTCTGCCCCCGTCTGTGGGTCCCTTCTGTGTGGCAAGCTTAAAACATGAAGCTCTCGTCCTTTTCCACATAAAATATCCAAATATCACACAAACAAAACAAGATTTAATTAAATTTTTTTTAAATTTCATGTCAGTAAAACGAAATAACCACACTTTTTTTTTGTTATTTTGATTTGGTTTTAAAACGGAATAACCAAAGAACAAAGAGTATTTTTCTGACACACTGAACTAGTTTAGACATCAAAGAATTTATGACATCACAACGTGAAGGGAAATGTGAACGTGAGATTCAAAGTGAGCAAAGAGAAACTTTGACCTTTAGCAGATGAACGTGAAACCAGTCTTTCAGCGAGTCTGGACTCACACTTTTAGGTGAAATAACCAAAAAAAACCAACTAAATAAGCCTTCAGTGTGAGGGGAAACGTTTGTGTGTGAAACACTCAACAATTACAGACCTCCGCATGTAAGTCATTTTCAGCCATTAAATCGTATTTAGTCTGATACAAAACACGCTTCTGTTCGTGGATGTGATGAATGACTCCATGCTGCTCCTACATTGTGCAGCAGTCTTCTCACACACACAGGGCCAGACAGGCTAAAAGCTTTTCTCTGCAGGCATTGGCCTCAGTCGACAATGGTTCTAACATTTGGAGCCATTTCTTGAAGGATCAGCAGGGGGAGGGACAAACACATATTAATGTCATTTTCTCTTCAAGGAGCAATTTCACAGCCTGGGGGGCTTATTTTAGCAGCTTCTGAGGAATAAAGCCCAACGGATGATGTTCTGCACACACACATACAGCCATCACACACACATATCTGCTATAGTTTCAGTCTTATGCATGTATACACACCAGGGTTGGGATCAGTTAGTGAGGATACAGGAGACATCCTCACTATTGTTATCCATTTTTCTTCTGTTGTCGTTAACTTGTCTGATTTTCACAAAAAAGCTATCAAAAAATCAGAAAGTTCCCGAGATTTATTCTTGTACTTTTATAACTTTTAAACTTTTTCACTTATTCATTTTTTTTTCTTTTCCATTCATTTCTATTGGAAATTTCCTCCTTTTCAACCCATTTCAACCTTATTGCTAATATTCAGCTAATGCTAGGCTAATGCTATTGCTAGGTGAATGCTAATGCTAGCTAATGATGTTAATGTTAGCTAATGCTAATGCTGGCTAATGCAAATGTTTATGCTGGCTAATGCTAATGGTCATGCTAGCTAATGCTAATGGTCATGCTAGCTAATGCTAATGGTCATGCTAGCTAATGCTAAGCTAATGCAGTGCGACGCGGGCGAGCACCTGCATTTTCCTTAGGAAATGCAAATATTCTAGTCATAACTGTAATTGTAACTGGAAAAATCTGTTGCTGTTGTAATCATAATTTAATTGTAATTGAATTCATATAATTGACTTTGTAATTGTAATTGGCATAGAAATGACAAAAAAACTGTAATTTAAATTTTAATTAAACTCAAAACTGGGGAACAATGTTATAGTTCTATGGCTTACATATAGGTCTACGTGGTTAATAATTATTAAAATATGTTTAATATCAACTTTACCTGTCAGTTCTCTTGAGGATCATTTTACCATAAAAGATAAACAAATAAATATAAAAAAAATAAATAAACTAAATGAAATAAATGAAATAAATGAAAAAGGCTCAGACGGCCACACCAAAATATTAATACTAATATTTTAAAGTGTATTTTACAGCTAATTTAAGACATGGGTCAAACTGACCCGTTATCATAAGAGATGCTAACAGAAAGCTAACACAAGAAGAAGGTTACACATTTGGGGATTATTTATTTCAGGCATAGTAAGTGTTAATAATTGTAATTGCACATTAGTAATTGAAAACTTCATTGTGATTGACTTTCAGGGGGGAAAATAATAATTGTAATTGAAATAGTAAAAATGCCAATCAGCGTACATAATTGAGTTGTAATTGAACATGGATAATTGAAGATGTAATTGTAATTAAAAAATGTGATCGACCCCAACCCTGCATCACACACACACATCTGCTATAGTTTCAGTCTTATGCATGTACACACACACACACACATGCACACACACACAGACACACAGTGGTGAGTTTAAGTCTCACACCGACACATGATTTCAGTAATGGAACCAGTTAATTTACATTGTTACGCTTCAATATCATGCACATGCCACTATAACAATAACGTACCTGAGGTATTTATATTAATCCCTAGCCCATGAGCAAACTCCTGCCTGTGGTTTGACCTTCTCTAAAAACAACACTTTTGTTTCTCTAGAAAATCAAAACAGATGAAAAGTACATTGTTCTTGTGCCATTAATGTGGAGTGAAAATATGAGTAAATTACATTTAAAGTGTACGTAAAAACAAGCTTAAATTTGCTACAACCAAAATTGCTGACTTTGCACTTAATTGAGCTTGGTTTATTGTTGCTCATTTCGTTCACTCCAAGTTAGTTACGCTGTTGCAGTTTTCCAAATATGCTAAACCAAAGAATCTAACATAAAACTCTGCTGTTTTACAGTATACTGAGGTGTTTCTCAGATTTCAACCACATAATGTGTTTACTGTCTGGCTGTCAGTCCAAACCAAACCTTTTCAGAAATACTTTACTCTGAAACACTTTTTTTCTCTTTCTAAAGACCAATAATATGTTCGTTTGGGTCATTTGGGTTTTCTAAATTAAGTGAGACTTTTGATTTTCTTTGACCTGACCAGGCAAGGCAAATGTATGTATAGCATATTTCATACACAAGGCAACTCAATGTGCTTTACATGATCAAAAAGTGCAACAGAAAACATTCAACAGCTTAAAATCAACATTAAAGTCGGCAAAAACGTTGGGTGGACAAGATTCTCGGAATTTCCAAAATTACATTGGAAATAATTGGAATAACAGGGAATTTACTAAATTAAAGGTTGACTTAAATAACTACATTTCATATACATATACTGTACAAGTAATTGAGAATATCTCCTGAAACAAGCATGCACACATGCCCACTGGTTACTGCAGGGCTATTTTAATGTTTAAAGAAGTAGTCAGGCAGATTCATAATTATAAGTGTTGTGGCGGTTTTGGATGAATGGGGTGGGGTCAAGCTTTAGGGTTGCTGGTCAGAAGCGGTCACATGGTTTATTATGTCAACAGCTTTTGGGGAACAGACCAGTCCAAGATTCAGAGGTAAACAAGCCGTCCGTGTGTGTGCCTGAGTGAATCAGTTGCTGTTCAGTGCTGCCAGTGTTATATAGCGGTAGTTATAACACAGAGACCTTGGTGAATGCCATCAGTGTACCGTGGTATCTGGCTGACATATGGCAGCCTGACCACAACTGACCAGGACAGAGTTCTGTAATTACATGTCAATAATATTTTAGTTTGTTTTTGTGGTGAAATAACAGCTTGGTTCATCAAATAAATGAAGTTAAAACAAATACTGCACAGTTATTGGTATCAGTGTTGCTGATATATTAGTTATAAAAGGTATTTAAAATCACATTTTTAATGTTTAAAATTGGATTACTTTTGGAAAAAAACAACTAAAAACAAGGTGATTATATGAGTTGAATAATTGTCAAGTTCTACCTACAAATAAATCTGTTGAAATGTTATGTTTTCCTGTAATTGTATTATTGTGCATGGATACTATTTATATTTGGATATGATAGTTATTCAAAATTACTCCAAATTTCTGGGTAATTTCAATAAATAATTCCCATAAAACGTCAATTTTTTTTAGTATTTCCAAAATGAATTCTCCCAAATTATTGAAAATATTCTGCCCCTCTCTCATCCTAGTGGGTAATGAAGTTTGGTTTAGATTTACATTTTTTTTTTTTTTTTTTTCGATCATGTAAATGACAACTTGAAAACAGTTTAAAATAAAACAAGACAAATTAACATCAAGAAATAACAACAAAACAGAATCTTGCATCTTCAAATTATTATGCAAATCAGTTTACATGAATGAAAAGGAGCAGGAAGAAGTATAAACTTATCTAATCCTACCCATTTAATTGAGTTTATTGATCTACCATGTCTGCATTGGGCTACTTGACTGAAAAGGACAAAGACTTTAGTGATTATGAAGCTAAAGTGGTGGATACCTTCTATAAAAGTTGGTAGAACTTGGGACTTAAGGCTTAAATATACAGTCAGTACAGTTATAATACATGCTTTCTCTTTTCTACTTGGTCTGATGACAAACCTCATATTACATTCATCCATCTTCTCTTTGTAAAGCCATATTTTTAAAGTTTTAAGAATACTCTATGTAGCTTTTCAGACGCTTCTCCATGTATTTGGGTTAACATGTGGAACATTCATGTACTTCACTAAGTGCCTAATGAAAGGCTTCACATACGGTGTTTTAGGAGGAGATGACTGTGTTAGACCACACGGTAATAGCACACACTAAAGAAACAAACCTCTGTCCTCAAAGAGCTGACAGAAACTTCCCTAACCCCAGGAAACCAAAAAGTCCCACTTGAGCTTTTTAGAAACTTTTTGAAATGAGATGATTTTGCTGTAATCAGTTACCCCAGCAGGAGATGACATGTGTATGATTTTGCGGAACTATGCAAAAAGGGGGAGGGAAAAAAAAAAAAAAAAAAAACAAGAAAGGAAGGATGCTAAGAATGTTTTTTACAGACACAGACCAAAGAGATTGAGAAGATACGCCGCCTGCAGCGGTCCCTGCCTCACAAAGCACAGGAAGTCTTCTTAAAAGCTGCTTCAAAGTCTACAACAGAGGCTTTCAAGAAGGGAAAATGAGGTTAAAAAAAAAAAAAAAAAAAATCAAAGGGGGTGAAAAGAGGGTTGCACTTCTCTGGAGCTCATCATCATCTGGCCCCTCAAACACAGACGCACTCACTTATGGTGTTTCTCCACTTGGACAGGGGGGCTCTGGGCCTTTGAGGGTCATCCATACAGAAGGACAGACATTATCAGTGGATGACAGAGGGAAAAGAGCCTGTCCCAAGTCCCTCTGATTACAACAACAGTTACAGGGTTCCTACAGCTTCAGTCAAATTTGAAATTCAATTAAAGACCAACTTCACGGTAAACACAATTCAGGAAAAAAAAATGCCACATCAAGTACATAAGGTTAGGGTCAATATTTTCCAGTGTCTAGTGCAGACGTGCAGCTAGACACACAAAAATACACAAAATTACAGTAAAATACACAAAAAAAACAGACTAAAATAATCAAAATCACTTAAAACACACAAGATGACTACAAAAATAACCAGAAATCTATGAAACAACAAAAACACAAAAAATAAAACCATTGAGAAAAGAAAAATCTTCCTTGGACAGGCAATTTTTTGTTTCATTTTTGTTTTCTCCATGTTGTTGAAAGTTGCTACAAGCATGATGTGCATCTGCACAGAGGCCCGCTGCAACCACGTCACTGTTTTGTAGTTGGTTCCACTGTCGTGATTGCGCAATGCTACGGTAAATTATATATTTAAAAAAAAAAAAAAAACAAATGCTACCATTTATTTTAAAATGTGAGACTAATTACAATCATGAAAACAGTATGTGTTAAAATGTAAGACTTTTGAAACATTGATTTTAGACATTTTAATAACAATAAAAGCCTCACTTTTATGACTCTTTAAAGATCTGCAGGAACCCTGAGTTAGGACAGCACAGGGCAGAGGAGCTTTATCTACAGGGATCATTCCAAGATGGAGGCGATGGGACGGAAACGACATAGGGCCAATGTTAAACATGGGGTCATTCCATGTCATTTCACAAATGGCTTATGCACTTTGGTCTCAAAAGATTCTGATGTTACTAGTGAAAAACTAAAAAACAATAAATTATTATTATAAGACACAGAGGCAAGCTACAATGGCCTCATGCAAAGGATTTTTAATATCTACAAGTTGTGAAATAACCCAAAGTTAGGCTTCAAAATAAAAATGAAGAAGTAGCAAAGAGAAAAAAATGTTTTATTTTACTATAAATTAAAACTGATTTTTTCTTACATTCCCACATACAGTTATGGGCCAATGAAAATAGTCAAATTTCAAGAGTCTGTCACCCAAGAACCAATGCATATATGTGACTAATCATTAGTGATGTGAACAGTCTATGTTCATAGCTCAAAGCTGATCAAATTACAGGGAGCTTAGACATATGCTAAGTTGTTTACTGGCTTAAACCCCAACAAACTTTTTATTTTTTTCCAATTTTGAGGGGTTGGCATTGTCCACCAGATAGGATGTATAGCAGATGTTTTGTATATTCTGAGAGAGTAGGTGGAGCTTTATTACTGTACCAAATTGTAGTTGCCTATGTGATGTAGTTTCTGTGATACTGGAAGCTAAAAATGGAAGAAAAATAAAGAAATCGAGACATGCTCGACTCACTAAATCTCAAAAAAGGGTTCATTTGATCAAACGACAAATGTACAGTGTGCCTATTAAATAATCACCGAACAATTGGTAAAAACTTTGTGGGATGTCCTGATAATTTGTTGAAATGGCATTGAATGACCCCATGTTAATTGAATTGTGTGTCCAATATTTTCACGTCCAAGTAAGAATATATCTCCTTTTTAGCCAGATCACTGTCAGAAAAATGTGTTTGTTTCCTCCTTGAGGAACAAGGATGGACATGTTTTCGTCTAGTCAGGAATGTGTGTATATACATCATATCTTCGGGAACACAATAATCTCAGACCCTGAATTTGTCGCTACCCTGTCAATACTTCCACATCCCGAGTACTGTACAACCTGTAATATCCTACCAGTACGACACTTTAAGAGGGTGTGAAGTAAAAAACTTTTCCAACTTGTTTGCTTCTTCGTTTCATTTCTTCCCTCTGACTCCTTCATCCATGAATTGTTTCAATTACCAAGAGCTGAGACTAAAACCTGCTGTGTCAGCACATTTACACCCAACTCACCCTCAAGCAAATACGAAAGCAAACTGTCTCAGAAAACAAACATCGTAAATATCTTTCATTGATTGTCACAATGCTTTAATGCTCCACTGCACACTGGACGATTTAGAACGAACTAGCTCTGAAAATCTGTGTCCCTCCAAAATAAACCTCAACACGTTTAGTTCCGACATACTCCTGGTGCAACGTCATCGTTACATCGGATTTCCACTGGATGCGTACCTGCTCCGTAACATCTTCGCTGCGTAATCCGCTGTCCGTCAATCCCTGCAACCTCCGTCTGTGATGTGTAACTGCGTAACTTGCTAATTCACACGCAATCACGCAAAACAGCGAGTTGTAGCCAAAACAAAGAGAACTACAAAGCCATACAAACGAAATCCACTCACTTATGTCCTGTAGATCTTCAGCTTTTGTGGAGATTATTGTGATTCAACCATGGATAACTGCAATATTTATATGTGAAATACGATCCACTGCCGCCCTGTTCAGGGTGTAGCCCCACCTAGTGCCTGAAGATAGCTGTAGATAGGCACCAGCAGACCCCTATGACTAGGCCTGGGCAATAGATCAAGATTCAAGATATATCGAGTTTTCTATTTTGGCATTATAGAAAACTACAATATTGCCTACATCAATATATTTTTTTTAATTTTTATAGCTTATTTTGTATTAAAATACTTGTTTTCGGAAATGCGCTGCTTTCGCTACTGTTCTACTCAGAACATGAAAAGCTCAGTTAGACGGATCACTGAGTGCATTCTAACCCAGACCATCCCCTAAACAAGTCACACTACAGAACTCACTCACACATGCTGTCCCTTATAGGAGAAAAGGGAAAAAGTGGCACATATTGTGCAGCTGTTTGTTAATAAATGTGGCATTTTTATTAGCAAATCAAAGAGTGTTTATTGAGTTAAAAATATCGAGATTTATATCATGCATTTTGAAAATAAACTGGATGTTTTATTCTGTGTCTGTGGACTACTTCCTGTCCCACATGAGCTTATCTTTGCTGAATTTATGCGTCCTTACTCCAGCGTCCGTCAAAAATAGAAGGACTGTGTATCTGTTGAGGGGGACGACGGAGTGACAGAGTCATTACGTACAGTAGCTCTGACGGACCACATACGTATGCGGGGGAGATTGACACATTGACTAGAAAGGAAACATATCAGCTCCATTGATGTTACGTAGCAGTTACACATCCAGTGGAAATTGGTGGTTAGACCTTAGGTAAATATGTGGTTGCAGCAGCATGATGATAGAGAACAAGCCAAAGCCTCAAAACACACTTCAATAACTTTTCTACATCTATTTTAAGAAGGATGTGCACATGGCGTAGACATAAATACTGCAATTTGCATATTGCGTACCTTCCCGTGCATCCATCTGCTTTCTTTGATATGAAGGGAATAATAATATACTGTATTCATTTCAGGAACTGTATTTTGGTCTCCTGACATGTTTCGACTGTCAACTGCCAGTTTTCCTCAGAGGCGTCTACTGATCGCTTTCATGTGTCCTCATGAGTTCGTTCTGGACGTAACTCAGTGGTTCCCAACCTTTTTTGGGTCGTGACCCCATTTTTATTTTTATAGATTTCTGGCGACAGAGACAGGTTGAAAACCCCGGGCGTAACTCAAAAAGTACACATGAAAGCGATCAGTAGATGCATGCGAGGAAGACTGACAGTTGGCAGTCGAAACACGTCAGGAGATCAAAGTACATTTCGAAGTCAAATTTCTTGAAAAACGTGTGAATAAATGAAGCTTTAAAGCTGATATCAAGAGAAAATTTAAAAGCGACCGTCTCGATGTCCTTATCAGTTGAAACACGGACATTTCCCTGCAACCTCACTTGAGTACAGCAGCATGCCTACCTGCCCATTCTGATTGGCTGAGTTGTCTGAAGGGCACCCTCATCAGCCAATAGGGTGTGGCCTATGTTAGTCTGCGGCATTTGTGTGGATTTTTCTTAGAAAATTGCTAAATTATTGTACTGCGGCCAATAAAACACTGCGCTTTATAGCCCGGAAATTACGATATACACGTCGACCATAGTAAAAGACTAGTTTGGTATTTTTTTGCATTTCAACAGAATGACACTATGGATATCAGCCTTAACATATTTTTTCCAAAAAGAACGACAAAATGAATTTGCTGGAATTATGAAGGGAATAAGTAACAGTGAACCTGTTTGTGGGGGAAAGAAAACCACTCGCCACTTCAGATGTAGAAGCATCACACTGAGCCTCCTGTTGCCCAGTGGTCATTACAGCTTGTCTACATTCAACATGTGGACATCTGGCTGAGAAAAAGAGACAACTTTCTGTTTAATAGAGGACTTTAATTTGACTGCTACACCAAAGCCTCTTAGATACATCACTCACAAGACTTTTTTCTTCATTTCTAACCTTTCACTGCCTTTTAACACTGATGTTTTCTACATTAAGAGGAGACTTTTGAACCATACAGTACACAGAAGGCCTGGCTAGTCAATAGGTATTGACCACAGGCAATTAAACTGCAATCAGTTGAGCCTGTAATCCATTCAATGAAGTGTAAGAAAGGAAGTGTAGGTGAGAATGAATAGGGTTTGAGAAAGCAGAGCACTGGGCTTCATTGATCTGTTTGGTTTGGAGTGACTCAGTATTTAAAGCTCACAGTTAACCACAGGAGGTCAAAGGAGTGTATATTGTGTTTCCACCACAGTGGCCATGATAGAAGGATTGAATGAAACTTTAAGAGTCGTCCATGACTCATATGGTGGTACAAAGAACCAAACACCGTTACCCGAGACCCACGTTACGCTCTTAAAGAAATATGAAGAGTTCAGGCTGCTGGACGATTTTGTTCACTTTATTTCTGTTTTTGAAAATACAACTAAAATATGACTCATTATATAAATCCACATATTTGTTCATTCCAGATATTTCAGTGCCTCCAAATTCAAAAATGAATTACACAGGAATGTGTAAATAATTAATCACAAATAATTAGCCAAAATTTCCTTTTTAAAAACCCTGCAATTTCTTCAAAATAATTTCTATGAAATTACATTAAAAATTTTGGGGGAAAAAATATCCACACATTTCTAAATTACGAGAACCTGGAAAATGTACGTTTTACAACAAGATTATTCTAATTAAGTTATTCAAACTTCCTCCATGAACCGCCACCTTAACGTGGTGGAGGGGTTTGAGTACCCGAATGATCCTGGGAGCTATGTTGTCGGGGGCTTAATGCCGCTGGTAGGGTCTCCCAAGGCAAACAGGTCCCAGGTGACGGGTCCGACTAAGAGCGGTTCAATAGCCATATATGAACATTAAACAACAAAGGCAGTTCACGTCGCCCGGATTGGCACTACCGGGGCCCCACCTTGGAGCCAGGCCCAGGGTTGGGGCTCGAGTGCGAGCGCCTGGTAGCCGGGGCTTTTCCCATGGGCCCCGGCCGGGCAGAGCCCGAAAGGACGACGTGGGCCCGCCCTCCCGTAGGCCCACCACCCGCAGGAGGGATCATATGAGGCATACCGTGACCTTCAACTCTCACTGGATCGGTTCGCAGCCGAGTGTGAAGCGGCCGGAATGAGAATCAGCACCTCCAAATCCGAGTCCATGGTTCTCGACCGGAAAAAGGTGGAGTGCCTTCTCCGGGTTGGAGATGAGGTTCTGCCCCAGGTGGAGGAGTTCAAGTACCTCGGGGTCTTGAGGGAAGGATGGAGCGAGAGATCGACAGGCGGATTGGTGCGGCGTCTGCAGTGATGCGGAGTCTGCACCAGTCCGTCATTGTAAAAAGGGAGCTGAGCCAAAAAGCGAAGCTCTCGATTTACAGGTTGGTCTACGTTCCAACCCTCACCTGTGGTCATGAACTTTGGGTCATGACCGAAAGAACAAGATCACGGGTACAAGCGGCCGAAATGAGTTTCCTCCGTAGGGTGGCTGGGCTCTCCCTTAGAGATAGGGTGAGAAGCTCAGTCATTCGGGAGGGGCTCAAAGTAGAGTCGCTGCTCCTCCGCATCGAGAAGAGCCAGATGAGGTGGCTCGGGCACCTAATTAGGATGCCCCCTGAACGCCTCCCTAGTGAGGCGTTCAGGGCACGTCCACCTTAGCATGCATAAGGTGTCATGAAGGCTGTCATTAAGTGTCGTTCGTTACCCTAACCCGTAGTAGGGTAACAAAGGGGGCCTAACCCTACCTCACCCCACTAGATCCCTCCATCTAACCCAAAAAATGCCAACATAGCTCCAAAGGTGTCATAATCTAGCCAACGACACTTAATGACAGCCTTCATGATGCCTTATTCATGCCAATGACAGATAATGTCAGCCTTATGTATAAAAGTTAAAGTAAAGCGTTACCAAATTGGCTTTTAAAGCCCATTTTTATTCCTTGGCTTTTAACCCAATATGAGACTCTGCTCTTGTTATAGTGTCCTATGGTTTGTCATTATTCACTGTTGTGCTTAATAATTACTTACTTAGTTTTTATTCTTTCAGTGTTTTGCTGTTGTTTTAATCTACTGTGTACAGCACTTTGTGCCAGCTGTGACTGCCTTAAAAGTCTATACAAATAAAGTAGAGTTGAATTGAGTTGAGTTAACATATGAGAATAAATAGGTTGTATATAGCCCCGAGTCATGCACTCCATCACTAAATGTTATTCCTCGTTTGCTGGAGAGAGTTTGTGATAAAGTTCGAGCCTTTCAACCCTCGTCTGAAAACCCAAGCTTGTGTTACCTGATGGGATAGTCCGCAGCGCTCAGATTGATGAAGAAATCCCAGCTCCAGTCCCTCATAGCCAGCAGGTCAGCCATGCTGCGTAGATACATGGTCAACAAACTGGCTCCTCCCCAGATAGTAGCCATACGCCACGGGGTCACTCTCACGTTGGGATACAAGGAGGCCATGGCCTGGACCTGCCTGTGCAGGTAGTTTGAGCGCTGCAACAAAAAAAACGATCACACACTGAGAAATAGAACTTGTCATATTTTCTTGTATTTTTTAGAAAACAAGCTTGGTTTGGCTCACCTGGTCGACATGTACATAGTAGTAATGAGACGTGTGGTAGATGGCTTTGAAGAGACGTTGGAACTGACGAGTGGCTCGTCCGTGGACCACCAGAACAAAGGCGATTCTCACTGGTTTAGAAGCTACGCTTTCAGTAGAGTCTTCATCCAATTGGATGTTCACATTGGCCTTACCTGTGTTAAAAAAAGACAAACATCTGTAAGGTTTTCTCTCTCTACCTTCTTCTCTGATCTAATAATTCTATTTCTCAGGGTAGTTTCTTCGAAGGCCCTGTTTACACAAGAACATTTTCTAGTGAAAAAGCTAAAGTTTTGTTGCGTTTTGTCTGTCCATTTACACGGTAACAGCGTTTTGGTGCTAGAAATGGAACATTTTAAAAAAAATGGCCTCCAGAGGGAAAGTTTAAGAAAATGCTTCTCTCTCCGTTTCCGTTTAAACAGGGGACTAAACACTTCCTGTGGAGACGCATTTCATGCCTGGACCAGATTCTGACTACAATCACAGTGCTGTACTCTCAATGAGAGATATTGTCCCAAACCTGGGGTCAGGCTTAATTTCTATCTTTTTAAAACAGACTCTGGTTGGACGCTGCATGGTGAATGAACGGTCGGGATGTTTCGATTAGCGTGAGAAAGACACACACATGTTTGCTGAGGAGGTGAATGGAGGCTGTCCTCTGGTACATGAATAAATAACGTTAAAAATGTATGAATGACTCGTTCTTGACTCGTCGTGTTGCTGTGTGTGTCACATGTGTGGAGAGCAGGTTGTGGAGTTGTGTGTGTTTTACAGTAGCAATTGCTACGTTGCGTGAAGCGTCACATGAAGCTGCTTATCATGTTTACAGTTACATGCAGAACGTGTGGCTATTAAATAAAGTTCAGTAATTAAAGAAACTTGCCTCGGAGCATCCAACATGTGCACGCTGCACACGGAATAGAATAAAGTTGGGTTCGGGCATAAACAGTGTTATTCTGACGGCTCAGGGCCGGGTCAGGTAGATCCGATTTAAAGGGCCCATGTTAAGCTTGATGCTTTAAACATCATAAAGTTCTATTAGGGCTTCATACACATGCACAAAGTGTTTTTTTTCATTGATTCCCTCAATCGTTAGTTAGAGGGAATCGCTACAATTTGACGACGCGTTCCCACTTTGATGACGAATATGACTCCAGGAAGCTCTCTGCCGTGATTGACATGTAAACAGACACGCCCACAAAGGTGAGCACTTGAGCGTCCTTCACGCAGTGCTATGTATGTATTTTCTACAGTCTATGTATGTACCGGCGAATGCCCCGCCCCCACGCTCTGTCTCGTGTTTATAAAGCAGCATGAGCTTGGCTACGGAGTGGGTGGGAGGAGGGCGGGCCATCCTACGTCACCGTGCGGAAAGGAGGAAGTCAGTGTGCCATCTGTAGACACGCCCACTCATGAATATACATAGGTAGGCCACAAATCAGCCTGTTTGCAGAGTTGCTCAGAAAGTGACTTTTCAGAGGCTAAAAAAAACCCTCAAATACTATGTTTTTGGGGTTTTTAGAACAAATGGAGAAATGGAGTGAAAAATAGCATAACATTGGACCTTTAAGCTCCACTTTTACTTGTGTTTAGAAGATGTGTCTTTGCGCATGTGCTCATTTTGGTTCACTGCAAAACTACACCCACCACCTATTGGCCTGGCATGTTGACTCCATTGTTTTTTATGCTTCCCGCGGTCCTGTGTAAACAAAGATCATTTTGAAAGGAATTGCTGTGTGAATGCTGAACTTTTTGGAAAAAAGCGGAGGCAAAATGTTGTCGTGTAAACGGGGCCCAAGTTATAGTCAGTTCCTGCAACCAGTAGAAGGAAAAGTCCTTCCTAACTCAACAAGCGGTACGGATCTCTTCTTGGCTTGATGACGCCCTCGACCACAGAATGAAACTGCCGATTGACTGGCTGATGTTAATTCAGCACATAGCCACAGACAGCAACCCCCGCCATGACAGAGCAACACAATGTAGCTAAAGAATGTCTGTGCCATCTTGTGAGTGAATCGACATCTTTACACACAGTTGATTATAAGAAATCAAGAAATAGCTCTAACATCAGTCATTGATCTGATTATGAAAAAAAAAAATCAATCTTTACAGCGTTAGAATGAAAAGCGGCTAAATGCACTTAGAGAAGCTGTCTGACAGCTTTAACCACACTATTCATTCCTCAGGAGTCACTGCTCATTCTCTACGAAGTCTGCAAGTTTTCTTTGGTCTCGTGGGAGAGAATGACAAGTTAACTAGAGTTTTTAAAATTTGATTGACAGAATATGAATGTGCCTGAGATTGCAACCCTGGCATCCACTGAGAGTAAGCTGTTATAGGTCCAGGATGGATGTCATTTATTATTTATATATAATAATAAATACTGAGCATCATTGAATACTGAGTTAAAGCAGTTTGCTTTTTAAGTAAAGCATTGAAACGTGACCCAAACAGTGCTATTAGTTACTGTCTGATAGGCAGCGTTTCTAATTACTGTGACTCGGAAGAAAAACCAAAAAAATCATAACGATCAGGGCTAATTATAATAATTCAATTAAATTCTATGAATCAATTTCTATAGGGAATTAGATGATAGAACAAGTTGCTGAGCAACACAGTGAGAGCGGCTTGAGCTGTGATTATCATATTCACATAATAAAACATCTCACTTTCTTCAGTGAATATTCATTGTATATTTTATCTTTGGTGAGACATTCAGAATTGAGGAGGAATGTTTTATAAATATTAATGAGGAGGATCTTTTCACAATCGTTGCCCCGCAAACACTGATCCTGACGATATGCTGGTGGTGTATGAAAATAAAGATTTCCACTCATTTTTGTGTGACTAGCCACACAAAAATGAATGAATCAGTGTGAAACTAAATTTTTTTTATTTTTTCTTCCTTAAGAGGTGTTCCATAACTTATTATTTTGTCATTACAACTTTTGTCATGCTACACTATCTTAATATAAGACGAGACAAACTGCATTAATGGAGAAAATGCAAACGACAGAAAAGAGCGTCTGGAAAAAGGAACAAAGTCCCCTGTTTGTCTTTAAAGTTGATGTCACTGGCAACCAATTAAGATATATTTTGTTGCCATGACGACGGTGTAAGATCAGATAAACCTTTATTCCTCCCACAGTGGGCTAATGCGATTACATGAACTGATTTAACCTAACATTGACCCTGGAAAATGTATGAATGAGTTGTTTAATATACATAACTGATATAAAATAATGTAATAAAACCCATTGTGAAACAGTTTAACAGAGATGTAACATGTTACACTAATATAACAATTCTAACATATTATAATATTAGTGGTGGGGCTCGATTAAAAAAAAAAAAAAACCTAATTAATTAGACTTTGTAATGAATTAATGTTGATTAATATAAATTAATCACCTAACAATATTTGACACGAGAAGAAAATGTTTTCCAATTTAAAGGGATTTTGGTAAATGACTGAATCAATAAAAATAAATGAGCTTAAACAACATAATAGTGTTCATAATTTCATCACTGTGTGCTAACATAACGTGTAATATGAATAAAGAATATTATGATTGCATTGTTCACAAAGCAACAAACTTAAACTTAACTAAGCTATATTCACGCTTTTCCGAATTAAAAAAAAAAATAAATAAATAAATGTGTTAAAATAAATAACAGCAGTTTGTACATAACATTCCATAAAAGTAGAAACTGTGCAAAAATAGTTGAATCGCATTTAACATGATAAAGTTCCAGCGCTATATAATATACATTGTGTTATAGGTAACATGATGTTATACATACTAGAGGTTAGGAATGTGTGATATTTTATATAAACAATAAATTCCCATGTCGGAAATTAGCGACAGCCACAGGCCATTTGTCCCTCAATTTAGCCAAGAATGTCCCCAAAAAAACCGTGTTCCACGAACCAAAACTGCCCCCGTTTGTTGTCAACTTAATATTCTCTGGAGCAGAACGTTGTTTACGGAAGCTCTGACGTGCACCGCCACCGCCCCCTCACACACCGCCGTCTGTGTGTGTGTGTGAGGTGCTCGTCTCAGATACCTGAAGCTGCTGTGCTGCAACACACCCACACACAGACTGGGCTAAGAGCTAACGCTAACGCTAACCACTGCAAATAAGAAACAGACCAAGTAAAAAGAACACGTCTTACTGTCATAAAGCCACAGATTTGTTTACTTTACTATGGAAGAATAAAAGCTAAACATGTCACACGTTGTGTGAAATAAATGTTAGCATTATATTAATGTCACTATCAATTCCTCCCAATTTGTGAAACGCAATATTTTTTAATTATATTTCACGTGTTCACAGACAAAGCTGATCCCATTAAACTAATGTAACTATTGAGATTATTACACCTAAATATACTGAATGATTACATCATCAGCTTGATCTGGTTTAATTATAGGATATCATAGAGTTATTTATTAACTATAACTTTAACTATAATAGGTCAAATTAATGACGTATATTTTGATCAACAGAGGCAAACATTGAGAAATCACTTGATTGACTGAGCACAAAAGATTGATTTCAATTTTAACTGCAGGTTCTCGCTTCTCGCTGAATATGCTTTTGATTTTTGCAGAAACAGAAAATGTAAAATGGAAACAAAGACACAGTCAGAGCCTTGATCCTGGAAGATTGGACTATAGTAAAGTCAAAGAATATTCATTAAAAAAGGAAACAAAATGTGAGAAACCATTGCTGATTTCACACAGCTCCTTTTCCTGTGCCACTCTAATCACTCACTGATAATGTGATCACCTTAGCAACCACGAACCACTAACCAGCAACCACTAACCAGTAAGCATTAACCAGTAAGCATTAACCAGTAAGCATTAACCAGTAAGCATTAACCAGTAACCACTAACCAGTAAGCATTAACCAGTATCTGTTTGCTTTCACATCCTCAGCTATAAGCTAATATGCTTCCATAACTTATAAAAACATGTTTGTTCACAGAATGAGCTTTAAAGAGATTAATGACTATAATTTAGGACTTCACAAGAGCCAGTCTGTGGGAGAAAAGCTGGGTGAGAACTGGAATGCTGAAGTGGGCACCAGTTACACTCATTAGGGCGACATGTTGGAAAAGATGAAGGAAAACGCCTCTCATGTCTGGCTGGAAGCTCATGTAATTACTTTGAATGTAAAGACAAGAGGAGTGTGACAGAGGGTCTTAATCATTCAAATTTATGGGTGGGGGGTCCAACGTGGCTTTGTTTAAAGGAGGGCCACCAGGGGGATGTAATGACACGCTCTCTGAGCTCTGATTGGCTGTGGCCCCTGTCATTCACTCACTGTTATTACTTGCTGATCTTTCTCTTCCCGTGTGTGTGTGTGTGTGTGTGTGTGTGTGTGTGTGTGTGTGTGTGTGTGTGTGTGTGTGTGTGTGTGTGTGTGTGTGTGTGTGTGTGTGTGTGTGTGTGTGTGACATCCCGGGGGGGAAATCTGCTGAGACCTGTATCAGATTGAACAGTAATGGGTGGCCAGCTAAAAAGCCTCACTGGTTTGCTTTTTCGCACGAGTAATTGGCCGTCACTTCACAAAGCGCTTTAGGAGTGTGTGGCAAGGTAGCTGAACTAATGAGCACTGCTGTGTGTGTGTGTGTGTGTGTGTGTGTGTGTGTGTGTGTGAAAGAGAAAGCCTACATACAGTTTAATCAAACGTGTGTTAGTACAGAAACGTATTGCATTCACCTGAAGAAAAAAAAAAAATCTGTTTTTTTTCTGAATTTTTCTTTATTTATTTCTGTTTTTCAGAACATTATTTATTTAGTAATTTTTTTCTGTTTTTCTGAGTATTCTTTTTTCTTCTGTTTCATGGAGGTTTTTTAAAAAATGTTTTTTCCCTTTTTCAAAATATTTTTTTTTTTTCTGCTTTTCTGAGTCATTTTGTCCTTTTTTTCCTGAGTATTTTTCTTCCTGTTTTTCCTTCTAATTTCTTTTCAGAATCATCGAGATACTTGGAAATCCCGTGAGAACATCCATCCTATGGAGAACCGTTGCTATGTCCCACAGATCTGAATGTTCTTTCCTTCTGAACAACCGCAAAGTCCACATGTGCTTCATGTGTGAGGTGGATAAACTAATTATAATGTCATTAATGGGATTTTCAAAGGTCGATATCTAAAGCCCATTTTGGAAGCAAACATTTGAGGCCGATATACTTTTTTTTTTTTTTAAAGCTCATTGATTATGAAAGACAGTTGAAACAGTCATATGACATAAATGTATAAATTAGAAATTAAATGAAATACACCAATAGAACACCCTAAACAACAAGTCTCTCCTCCCTGTTCCCTTCCCCCCTCACCCAGGTGGAACACTGCCCTCTCTTTTAATATCCTCCCTATAATAAACATAATTGTTTTTCGGCTAATGGACGATCTTAAAAAAAGTCCATATATTGACCCGATATATCGGACGACCTCTAAATATCATCAATATTATGGCTTAAATATAGAAATACGTATCTCACAGTGTCTTAAACCAAGTTGAAAGTAATTTTTTATCAAATTAAACAAGCCGACCAGAAATAAATGCATCTGTTGGTTTAAATGAATAAAAATAGTCCGAAAAAAAAAAAAAAAAAAACCCAACAAATAATATTCAGAAAAATATGATTTTTTTTGTCCAAGTGAATACAATCTGCTTACGTGTGTAAGTCTCGATTGGGGGGGAAATTTAAGGGCCTTTTTTTGCTGAACTCATTACTCTTTATCATGTTAGCCTTCATCATCCATCTTTTTAAGCGCTCTTCCATCCTCTGCTATCCACTACCCTGTCCTTCCTTCATCTTCTGCAAACCTGCAGCTCTCGACACACCCTTCATCTTAACGTTTAACACGTGAGGTTTCAGAGCCGTGCAGCATCTCAATGGGCTTCATGTCTTCTACTGGTACCAAAATCTAGTTTATGTGACACGATGAGTTGGATTTATATCATTTATGTTAAAAAGTCTTTATAACGGAATTACAGAATTTTCCGACTGTGACCAAAAGTGATTTTTACCTCCACCAAGGAGGTCATACAGTATTTTACCAGCATTTATTTATTTATTTTATTTGTTACAACAAAGTAGTAGTAGTAGTAGTCTTTATTTATCTTTTTGTAGAGAATACTTCTGTTCTTTCCTCGTTTTGCACGTCTATTCAAACTGTCTTGACTGATTTGTTGTTGTCTGTAATTTTTGGGACATGCATAAGAATTTCATTGTACCGCTTCTTTGTAACGTGTACATATGGCAATTAACTCTATTTTATTACATTCTATTCAAAGATAGACCTTACGCTAGTGTTTTTCAACCTTGGGGTCATGACCCCATGTGGGGTCACCCGGAATTCAAATGGGGTCACCTGAAACGTCTAGTAATTGATAAAAAAAGAAAGAATAAAAACCGTATAACCAAATTGGTAACACTTTATATTAGGGAACACATATTAACCATTAATTAGTTGAGTATTAGTATGAAAATTAGCAACATATTGACTCATAATTAGTCATTATTAAGTACTTATTAATGCCTTATTCTGCATGGCCTTATTATACAACCAGTAAGCCATTAACTAAGAGTTTTCCCTCAATAACCTCAGAATTAATACTTATTAATAGTAAGTAAGGAAGTTGTTGTATATGAATTATGATCTCTATCCCTGTTTGGACTGTGAGAATAAGGCATTAATAAGTACTTAATAATGACTAAATAAGAGCCAATATGTTACTAATGCTAATAAGCAAAAATTAAATAGTTAATGAAATAATAATGGAAATCTCTAAACAACTGTATTCTATACTTTCACTTCCTCAAATATGAATCTAGTTAAAATAATGTAGTATAAAATATATGCGCAGGCACATCTCGTCACTGTAGTGCTATACTTGTAACACTATATCACAAACATGATCAAAAACTAATTAAAACAAAACAAAACAAAATTTCTCTGGCGTCGCCAGAAACGTGTGATATCAAAATTGGGTCACGACCCAAAAAAGGTTGACAAATACTGCCATACGCCATGGAAAGTTCCTTTAAATTTTGGAGTGGATCGGGATTAATATACTGATTCTGGATCAGTTTGAAAAAATAAAAAAATCCCAATCTCTCATCATTGTAAAAATAAATTCAAAAATTCATGTCTTAGTTAATAATTGACAATCTTTATAAAATGTGGCTCCGTTATGTCAGGTTGGTTCCTCTATTATCCCACTCAATTTCATCAGGATTGTGCATTTTGTCACAATTTTTCAAAAAAAATGGGGGTTCCCTTACGTTTGGACCTAGTGTATGGTTATTAATGGAAATAGAAATATTTTCCAAGCCTTTAAAGTGTGAATGATCATGGTTCCATGATCTGGATCAATGATCCAGATAATTGCCAATATCTGGCAAAGAGGCTACTTGGCGCTAGCTGGAGGTTTGAGTGCTCTTGTTAGATTTGATAACGCCAACATATAGAAAGATGTATTGCAACCTTATAGAAATTGGTATAATTTTTGTTTCTAAGAATCATTTCCATAGTTACTGTAAATCTCTAAGTAGGGCTGCACGATTATGGTCAAAATGATAATCACGATTATTTTCATCAATATTGCAATCAAGATTATAATCACAATTATTTATCATATTAGGGAAAAATCTGTGTTTTTAATTTACTTCTTTTAAACAAACAATAGGTTTACGGTTTACAGTGGAAATGAAGCTTTAAAATGGAATTATACCAAAAAAATAATAGAAAAAATTAACCCAAGAATTTAAAATGTGCTAAATGAATAAATACACTATTACAGAGTGCAGAGCCCGTATTTTAAATCTAAATATTGCCGACGATCATGTTAATAATTTAATCCTGGCAACCAAAATCGTGATCACGATTAAAATTCGACTAACTGTGCAGCCCTAACTTTTAGTGAAATTAAATCTATGCTGATGATTAATTCATGAAATAATATTTACCGTGTTTGAACCTTCCAAAGCAACATTTTCAATTACACATTTAACACATTCACCAGGGACTGGTTCACAATCCTGCTGTGGAAGCCAATAGGAAACAGCTAAACACTGTCAACCTCATCAGCCGCTAACAACATCCACCAACATACTAAACGCTCCACTAACCAGGCTAGGGCCGCGAGGACAGAGCGGCCCTCAAATCAAAACAGACAAGTTTGTGTTAACAAGGTTAAGATTTTAAATTGTGATGAAGAATAGATGAGGGAGGATGGGAATATAGAGGAGAGAGAGAGAGAGAGAGGAGACAGCAGAAGCACTGGCAGCAGAAGGAGAAAAAAAAAAACCCAAGTGATTTAATTTATCTGTGGTGTTGTTACAGCTTGTCCACCAGGAGAAAACCTTTTTCAATTTCTTTGTCTCTTTTGATCAAATTTGTCCATTTGAGAGGCTCATAGTGTTACTGTGTGAACACACTATTTCAGATATCAAATATCCACTGCATATAACGTCCTATCGATCTACAAACAAGTCCAACGCTTAATTGTTTGTAAGTCGGACAAGTATAAAATAAAAAAAAGGGGTTTTGGAACGCCTGGTGATACAGCCATTTACTGCCAGCTCCTAATCATTTGTGACCTTTGTGTCATTACAGGAAATTGCTCCGTCGTTAGCTCTGCTGAATGACAATCAGCCTGAAATAACTAGCCGCTAATGTGCTACACTTAGATTGAAGAAAGTAGTCAAAGCATGGGCCGAGCTGAGAGGAAGACGTCTCTCAGATGAGACGTGAAACATCTTCAAACGAAACCAGTTGCGACAATTAAACCATCTTAATTAACAGAACTGAGGTGGTTCTAACCAATTTAAGACCAGGGTTGCCAGATTAGGTGGTTTCCCACTAAATTTAGAACTAAACAGACATTTTTTGCAAAGTTTCACCCTCTTTTTAGATGTAAAGATAATACATTCTGGATACATTGCTTACTGTATACAACCATGACGTGTGTAGGATCTAAGGGTGTAACAAGTCATCCATCAGATCAATGAATCAATTTATATTCCTGCAATGCAACGACATTGATCTGTGCTCGGCAAGTTGGCCTTCCAGATGACAATAGATCTAAAACTGTTTTAAAAGGTAATCAATCGATTGTATCGATACAAGTAAATAACGCATCGCATTTAAGCACAGCAGACTTTATAAAGTTGTGTTTTAAAAGCGCTTTTAGGTACTGTCTGTGACGCCAGCAGTCGACAAAACGGCTTTAGCGTCATGTTAAAAGGAAAAGTATCAGGTTCAACCATTGCTCATTTAACCTGAACAGATCTTGGTTGTAAATTATTTTTTTACATTAATATTGTATTTCTTTTTATGTTGAAAACAACAAGCAGAAGAGTCAGGTAAACCTATTACGTATTTTTATTGAAAACATATTGAGTGTTGAAAAATGAGAGCAGAAAAGTTTAAACTGAAGTGTTGGTTGGACTTCATTCACTGGTCGAATGAACATTTTGGCTAAAAAATACTGAATCATTTCAGATCGAATCGTTCTAAATCAACCAATATCATCAAATCGGCAACAACGAATCGTGATTCTAATCAAATCATTGTTAAGACGAATCGTTGCACCCCTCGTCAGATCAGGATAAAATTAAAAAAAAAAGTGAGATATGCATCATTGTGATTCTCATAAAACCTGTAATGGATTCACAAGCCCTCAATAACAATGATATCGTACATTAAAGGTACATTATAGATCTTAAATAAAGAGTGCTAAACTTTGTGTAGTCGTCTGTGGCGTAGATTTTACTAAGATTGCCAACGCGGATGATAACAGGGGGAGGAGCTTCAAGCCGCCTTATTAAAAGGAAGGTTTTATGCTCACATGCTGGTGTGGGAAATGACCACACGCACAATATGAAATGTTGGAGGTGTTGGTGGAAGAAACGAATAGAGATTATTTTAAAATAAAGCCAACATATGTGAATATAAGCAGGAGAAACACAAACACAATATGGGAGGATGTCTGAGAGAAAGACAATGCTTTGGGGAAAACAAGAAGAACAGCAGATGAAGTCGAGAGAAAAAAAAAAAGGATTATTTTGTGCACTTTGAGCGACTCACGTTGCATTTGCTCATTTCATCTAAGTGCGTTTACTCCTATTAATTTGCGAGTGATAAAAGCTCCGCCCACATTAAATATCCATTAGAGTCAAACACACAAAATTGCATGATTGATTGCTGCATGGGTTTATTAGGTCTACAACGGTTGTAAAGTTGCACACTTTAGTAAACCAATTTATAGATGTGACACATATGTTGATCTAGGTTAAAGCAGAACTAAGTAACTTGCGCTTTCCTTTGCTCTCCCAAGACGGTGGCAACCGATCACTGAAAAATCCTAATACAACAGTGACACTAAGGGTGCTTTCACACATATAGTCCCATGTGACCATGTGAACAGAGAGACAAGTAGAATAAATGAATGATGTGGGCGTAATACGGAAGGGAGTGTGGAAATGTGTGTTTGTTTGTGTGCTGACAAAGCGGTTCTGAAAATGGATGGATGGATTGATAGATAGATATTTGTGTGTGTGCTGCCTGATGGAGCGCTGGGTTACGAGTGTGTGTGCGTGCCTGTTGCGCAATCACACACTACAACCACAGTGTGTGTGATTGCTGTGTGTTGCTGCTGAGCTGTCACTACATGGAGTTGCTCCGTTCCTCAGACAAAGATCGTCTCTGCCTTTGTTTTGCTGGCTCCGCCATTATATAAGTTTGAGAAAAGTAAATTTGTAGACAACCATGTGCAGCCACGGGGCTGGTCATAATCTAGCATTAGCTTGTATTGGGCTGCTATAAAGCAGTACGTCTTGCCACCGGGTCGAGCCAGAGACAGCAGGGGGGGATGAAAGACCCCCCAATCACCCCAAAAACACCTGTATTACCCTCACAGGGACTATGAGAATAATTTATTAAGATGAAAAAGTTACTTAGTTCTGCTTTAAGAAACAAAAAAAAACAGCATTTTTATGCAATGTTAATTAACATTCAACACATTTCAAACATCCTGGTTGCTGACTGTGAGGTTTAGTATCGACTACTTTTATGATTTAACTCATAAGATGATTGTTAGTTGTTGTAAGTTAGAGCCTTGAATATATAACATCTTTATCACTGCCTTTAGTTGAGTCCAGTCTATATGCGTGTGTGTGTGTGTGTGTGTGTGTGTGTGTGTGTGTGTGTGTGTGTGTGTGTGTGTGTGTGTGTGTGTGTGTTTCAGTCACCAAACCATAGCTGATGAAGTGCTGCTCACTGATGTCTGCACCAGCAACAGATTGTGTTTACAGCCAGACTGCAGATGTCCATAAATTATCAAGGAAAAGCGTGTATTCTGGTGTGTGTGTGTGTGTGTGTGTGTGTGTGTGTTTGTGGTGCTTTACAGACAGACCAACACGACAACCTGGGTTCTTTGCTTAAAGCAAGAACGGACGATTTAGATCTCAGAAAAGCACATATTTCTACACAGATGAGAAATATCAGCAGCCTTGTTAGCTGCGTACACTGTTTAAATTCAGCGTCTTATTTCATTCTGATATCCTTTTATCTCAACAGAGGACAAAAACATGTAAACATAAAGTTAAATGTCTACAAGCTGTCTACAAGCATTATTTCAACATGAATGCTTAATGTACAGATAATAAAAGACTTCCTCTCGATTTTTGTTTATTTCTGCATTTCCAATAGAAAAAAAGGACCACAAAGGACATCCTGATAAGTTCATTTTTTAAACGTTGTCAGACAAACGCTAAAACGATAAGCTCCTTTTGTTCAAAAACCACAAATCCTTTTAATGTCTAGACACTACAAGACTTTCCTCACCAAAGTCATTGGAAGCATTTCAAAGTAAACACGTGCGAAAGCAATCTCATAACACAAAGATATATATTTTCTCAATAACACAGACATCATTCTAGTCGACAGCCAAAACAATATCCGTTTTTTAGCAACTCATTACATCAAAAAATTAAAAAACAGCATCATGCATCACGTTTTAAATGCAAGTGAGTAGTTAGAGTGGCCAAAAACAGGCAGAAAAAGTGAGGAAAAGGGTTAAAAGCTTCCATAGTGGAACAATTAGTTTAAACTGGTAAATAACGGGCATGATAAATCGTGAATGTGGTTAAATTGCCAAAAATAAGCATGAAATATGGTGAAAATAATGGGTCAAAATATGCAACGTTAGGTGGAAAAGTGGTGGAAAGAGTTTAAAAGTGCTGAAAATGTCTTGAAAGTGGAAAAAAAAGTGACAGAAATGAGAGTAATGTAGCAAAAATGCGTTAAAAGGAGCAAAAATATGAAAAAGTGTTGATAAAAGGTTAAAATATGGCAAGTTTGATGTAGTTGCAGAAAAAGGTTAAAAATAAGAAAAACTGGGGAAAAATTATTCAAACAATATTCTTAGTTTCTTGAAGGCATCTGGCATCTGACCCCAAATGGGGTCCTGACCCCAAGGTTGAGAACCCCTGGACTAGACAATAAGGAAACATCAGTTTAGTCGGCAACATCCCTAGTATTGACTGTTTTTGTGACTGTAAATGGTTCTAAAGACGCTAAACTCATACATTCTGAAATCAAGCAACCAATCACTTTAAGGATGGACTCACCCTCAATCGGACAGTAGCGCGTGACCTTCTCTGGCATTAGTTGCCCCTCCTTGTGTCTGCAGTACACCTCGGCAATCTGTTGCCGACACTCCTTGGTCTTGGCTCTAGACAGAGCTGAAATGGCTTCCTTTCCACTGATCTCACACTTGGGCGGTTGGTCGTAGGTCCCATCCAGCGTCACTGAGGTCACCTGCTTCCTGTGCGGGTGCTGATGCCTGTGCTGTGACTGGGCCTGTTGGGCCTGGGAGGATCGGTAGTGCTGCTGCTGCTGCGATCCCCGTGCCTCGCTGTGAGCGTAGGAGGAGTGGTTGCTGCCCGCTGCCATTTGCGGGTGGTGTACGAGCAAGACTTCGTTGGAGCTCCGGCTCAGATTCGGGGCCTGTTGTTGAGCGTTGGCCTTCTGTTGATGCTCGCGCTGGTGCTTTCTATCGATGGCCCCGGCAGGTTGCCGGTGTGGCTGTGAGCGTGCGCCAAAGTTACTATTGTCTATATTTTCAAAGTCTTTGGGCACAGAATTCTCATTGTTGCTGTCGACTCTGCTTTTCTCTTTTGGCCGGTGGGAGTAGTATCCATCCTAGGAAGCAATCGGATAGCGGGAAAGGGGAGAGAAAGGGACACAAACAAGAAAAACTATTTTAAAATAGAGTGAGCAGCACGGTACATATCAAGTGTTGGATTAACAATCAATGTGGCATGTACGAGTGGGTAGCGCTGCGTTGAACCATGAGGCATGAAATGAAAAAGCAAGGTATTGAGTGTGAAGAGTACAAGGTGCACCATAACTCCGGGTGATGCAGGGCTGAGGGCTTTGTCGCTCCACGCCATCATCAGATTAGCCTCAGTTTCAATTAAATTCTCACTCAAATGGGCCCAGCGCTCCGTAAACAGATTACCAAGTGAGGATAAAGGAATATGACCATCAGTCCATGTGTGTGTGTGACAGTGTGTGTGCAGTCATGTTTCTCAGTGGAGTTGCATCAGGATGGGACTAAAATGTAGTGGCGCGACAACATGCTGTAAAGGGAGGCGTATGCAAGATACAATGGCAGCGTTTGGATTTACAATTTCTGTTTCGTAACCAAAAAGCAGAGAGGAAAGGGTATGTGTGTAGGTAGGGTTGGACATAGAGTATCGAGCATCGATTGGTCCCGGGACTGACTAATAGATTCTCCCGGAATCGTTGAAATTTTAAAATTTCAATTCCTACTTTCGATACCCAGTCTGCCGACTTGAAGTTTTATACATAAGGCTGACAGTACACTGTCATTATCTGTCATTAGCATGAATAAGGTGTAACGAAGCTAAGTGTCGTTCGCTAAATTATGACACTTCTGGAGCTATGTTGGCATTTTTTGGGTCAGGTTAGTGATCTAGTGGGGTTAGGCAGGGTTCGAGTAACAAAAATGATTTTGCAGCACTTGCCAACATGTACAATGATTAAACTCAAACTTTTGATGTAGATATCCGATTAATAGAGATGTAAAGATTAATCGTGACGCAGTTAAAAATTGATTCACGGTTAGGGTTAGGCGGTTCACATCGATACTCTGAAATTGAATCACAGTACATTTTTTTTTTTTTTATTTTTTATTTTTTTTTTACAGTCGAGGGCGCTATCTATTTAGAATTTGAAATTCAGGACGCAACACCGTGTTTTAAATCAGAAGTGTGGAAGCACAAAATGAAAGAGGTGAGAATCCGTGTATCATTTTTCATTTTCATGTTCATTTTTTTTCATTATGTAACAAAAACACAAAAAACATAAAAAACACTCATTTGATATTTGTTTCCAAAACCAAAATGAAAAAACGGTTGTTTTTCAAATTCAAGCTCTTTTGCTTCGGTACAGAAAACAAAAAACGGAAAACGAACACCTTTATTTGTTTTCTCCATTACGGATTTGCCAAAGTACGTGACCCGGAAGTGAAGCGTTACACATTCCGAGATATCTTTAGCTCTGCAACACTTAGGAGTCTCTAAATCCTCTGAAATGTCTGTGAGGAGGTTCTGTGCCCAACACCAGCTGAAGCAAAAAGGACACGTTTCGGATGCACAGTTGGAAGCAGCGATTTTGTCACGCCAAACTGCCGTTAGCATAGCCGTTAGCGTCGGATGAGAGTACTCTACCGGGTCACGCACTTTGGCAAATCGGTAATGGAGAAAATGAATAAAGGTGTTTGTTTTCCGTTTTTCATTTTCTGTACCGAAGCAAAGGAGCTTGAATTTGAAAAACAAGGCGTTTTCCATTTTTTCATTTTGGTTTTGGAAACAAATATCAAATAATGAGTGTTTTTTTTTCGTTTTTCATGTTTTTGTTACATAATGAAAAACGAATGAACGAATGATACACGGATTAAAGAACGTGAAATCCAAGGTAAGAGGGACACAGAGAGTTTATTTATATTATTTCTTTGATATTGGATTTGTTTTAAAGTCTAATTGTTAAGGCACAAAATACATTTTCAGTGGCACTTTTAAAAAGAAAAGGAACTATTATGCAGTTTTGCATTGTTTACTGTAGAGCCAGAATTTAACAGGTTTCTTCTTCATTTGTACCATTTCTTTCTTTATTTTATTCAAGATTTATTTTTAATTAAATTGCATTGTTTAGCATAGTTTATAAAGGGATTCTTTTAACAATGAAAGATAAAAGAAAATAGTTATCATTTGTCTACAGTCTATTTTTGTAAAATCAATTGTGAGAGAATTGTATCGTGAACCTTGTATCGGGAATCGAATCGCATCGGGAGTGAATCGCTACATCCCTACCGATTAATATTTAAATGAACGTAACAAACGATTAAATCCTTTGGTCATCTTGGGTTCCTTGGTTTTCGAGTAGGAACCATTGGTTTTCCAGGTGTGGATCCCATTAAAAATGGATACAGCGCACTCAAAAAAACACCATATTTTCATGCTTTTTCCCAGAAGTGAACATCTTTTTGACATATCTGCCTGGCGAGGCTATTAGGAATCGGAATTGGAATCAATGAAGTTAAAGCGATGCCCAACCCTATGTGTTGGTCACAACTGTTGTGCACTTAAACAACACACCAAGGACTAACCTGTCCTAATAAAATGCACTGAGGAGAAAGTACAAGGTAATGAAACAACACACAGAAGCTGAGGACAGATAAAAGCTTCTGATGATATAGAGATTCCAGATGTTTGTTTTATTTATGACTCACAGAAAGAGAAGAGGAAAGGGATTATGGTGAGTACAACAAGAATGATGTGAGAGATTAAAAGCCAGAGGGGTGAGAGTAGAAATATATTTCTAGGACAAAAGCCCAGTGACTATCAGCCCATCATCATCATCACTTCTCCTGTGTACAATCCCTGTCCTGATGCTGTTTGGCAGACACTTAGTACTTGTAACGGGATGATATCAGACATGAAACACCAAGCTGGATCAAATAGGCTCCTCCTCCCTAAGTTTCCTGCCTCCGCCCGCCCTTCACACTTCTCTTCACACACGTCGTTCAACCTCTTTCCATTTTCATCCCTTCTGCTTCACAACGTGCTCTTCTTTTCTCCTCATCTGTGCCATCCTATCTGTTTCCCTCTGCAGAGGTGAACGTAATGGATTACAATTACTCACTGTACTGTAATTGAGTTGCTTTTATCTCTACTTTGATTGATTTGTATTTGTTCTTGGCTGTCTTCCAACATATACAATACAATACAAAGAATAAACATTAATTTTAACATAAATGCAATGGGCTGAAGCAGCAACGGCTTATCGGAGTCCATCCCTAAACAGCATTATATAAAAAACATAAGAGAAACAACTCAATAACAGTGCTATTCATCAGCTTAACAACTCGTGTTTCAATAGGTGCAAAAACATTTTTGTATTTTAAAGAATTTTTTGAACATAGACAGTGAACTCATTAAGTTAAAGTCGTCCTCAACATCATTCCAAACTTTACAACGTAAACAGAAACACATCTTCTTTTAACATTTATTCTAAATGTACTTTTTTCAAAAATATAAACCCATCTTAAATTATATTTTCCTTTTCTTTGTTTAAAAAGGTACTTGTACTTTTTTGAGTATATTTCTAAATCAGTCATTTTAAAAGAAGTAAAGTAATTTGATACATTCCTACACCCAACCGTTACTGAGTAAATTATTTATTATTATTATTATTATTATTAATTTTTTTATTTTTTTAATGATCAACAGACATTTTGAAACTACAAAAAATGAAATAACCAGAGAACAGTCAAATGCATCACATCATAGACAACCAATCAGATTAAACGTAACGCACGGTGAGAAAACAACATTGAATGAGGTTATTTTCTCAGTTTTAGAGTTTATAAATGTATTTATATTTGGAGCCTGATATTATTATTTTTTTATTTTGAATTTACTTCATTGGTGTTATTTTATTTAAAAAATAATTGTAAATTTTTGACAAACCTTTTATTTTATACAGACACCTTTGTGGAAAATAAATTAAGTTCCATCTGTGGTAGATTTGGTCTCTTCCTTTTTAGGTTTATACATGTTTACTGTATTAAGGGAACCGTGGCAATATTTATTACCAAAAATAAACGTGTGGGTGAAAGTAACTAGTAACTTTTACTTTGAGTAATATTTAGTTGAGCTAATTTTTACTTGTAATTGAGTATTTTATGTATGACTTACTTGTACTTTTACTTGAATGTAATTTCAACAGTGTTGTGCAGTCAGGGTAGGCAAGGTAGGCAGTGCATACCCAAGGGTGAATTGATATTTTCATTATTTGTTTTAATTATAATATAAGTATAAATTATTTATTTTTCCATTTCCAATAGCCTACAGTACCTATACATTTTAAAGTATCAGCATTTTGTGCTTTTCATAGACCAAATGACTAAACAGCGCTATTTCCTGGTACGGCAGAGACGCTGCACAGTTTCACTCCGCTGTAAGAGAGGAGGAGGCCACGCCCCCTCCCAAACGCACATTGCTGCTCTGCTTTTGGCCCCATAGCGTGTTTCTATGCACATGCACAGTCAGTTCCCCGAGATGAAAACCATTTACTGCTCTATGCTAAATGTTATACGTACGTTTACAGTGCATTAGTGAATTGACATCACGTGACCGCTACTGCTACGTTCTCCAGCTAGTGGGCGGGATAACACTACAGGAAGGATGACAGCGTTAGAAACGATAGAGAAACTTTCTTTTGAGGAACCAGACCTTCAGCAAAGGCAAGGTCAGAACATTGTTGGTATTTTCTACAGTGAATGGAACAAAAGGAAGGATTGACTTTGTGGATGCTCCTCACTGAGGCTGTTCTGAGTTGTTGCTGGTGTCATTTTCTCCGTGTTTCTGTGTTTCCAACACAAACAACAGATGTGCTGCCGTGTCATGAGATATATCTTGTTGGGAGAGTATGGAGGCTATAATAAATAATTGTTTATGTTTCTTTTATGGTGTTTATGATGTTGATTTTGTTAGATGGCTAAATACTTGTTCATGTGGATCTTGTTGGGTTTTTTCTTTCTTATTATGAATTTTATATTTTGATAAGCGCATTGAGATGACTGTTGTAAATTGCGCTATACAAATAAAGTTGAATTGACTCGAATTGAATTAACACTTGCCAGCAGAAACATATGGAATTGTCATTGGTGTTGACAATGGTGGTCTCGATTTGCAACGCCCTGCCTACCCAACCCTAGTGCTCACAGCACGTCACTGAATTTCAATCAACTAACAGTATTTCTACTTGAGTACAATATATCAGTACTTTTGTCATTACCTACACACTTTTCTCCTGTTCTCATCTTCAACCACTTTCCTCACCATGTTTTTTCCTGAACGACAGAACTTCTTAATCCCACGTGTAACAGGAATTTAGGCCAAGTGATCAACTGGGAAACAATCCTTCATTCCTGAGTTTGAAGGAACTGCTTCAGGAGGATAATCCACACAGTTACACATCGCTTTGCACTGGCATTCCTAGTTGTTTGTGTACACTAGTGCATGGTTAGACTGGGTTTGAGTTTAAAGGGAAGCAGCAACAACATGTGTTTACCCTGGAGACGGTAACACTTTCACACCTACTGTGCGAGAGATCAAAGGACGAGGGACACGGTTTAAAAGTATGTGAAACCAAGTTGGAAAGAAATCACTTGGGTTTCCCAAAACCAACATTAGAAAAAGCCAACGTCCGAGGAGAATTCATGTGTATAAAGAAGATTATCTGTAGTATTCCCAGTTCTTTAACGGAAAAGAAACTCATGTTCTGATTCATGAGGGAACGGAAAACTGGCAGAAGATGTTGTTAAGCAGCTGGAGTAGCACAATTAATTACTGCTTAATCTACAATATGTTCCTTTTCTGACATATGGCCATTTGTAGACTGCAACTGTTGCTCTTTAAGCTCCAGTTTACACCAGCAAACCTTTGATCACTTTAATCAAACCAGGGTTTGTGTTCCTGGAAAGGTCTGGGTCATTTGGCCAAATGTGAACAAGGAACCAAACTCTGGTACAGATTAAAGAAGCGGACCGTAATAGTCTAGGGCGCGGTACGCAATTCATATATAGATCTGATATACATTTGACTGACAGATAAGTGGTGAGAGGTGTAAAGAGTTAATGCACAATTAATCAAATTTTGATTATGATCATGATTATGGTTGCCATGATTATAGGCAGTGGCTATTCATACAGTTGCCGTATCAATATACCGACATTCTGTCTGTACGCAGCGTCCCTCATTGGCCAGTGTAGGTTATGTGACTAAGACTAAACCAAAACCTAATCCTAATCCTAACATAGGGTTATAACCTAACCCTAACACTAAGACGCTACGTACATGTACTTCGGTAAACGTACCAATAGCACCGGGGGTTGTCTGTATGGCAACCGTACGAATAGACACTTTCATGATTAAATAAACCTGATTGTTGGCAAATTTACATTTATAATATGGGCTCTGCATTCTGTAATAATGTAGTCATTCAGTTAGGCTTGGGTACTGCTCCCCAGGGATGGGTTAAATTGCAGAGGACAAATTTCAATATATATGTGTAAAAACATATATACATGACAAATAAAGGCTTAAAGCCCCAGTTTAATTTAATTTAATTAAAATTTTGATTTAATTTAATTTAATTAAAATTTTGATTTAATTTAATTTAATTAAAATTTTGATTTAATTTAATTAAAATTTTGATTTAATTTAATTTAATTAAAATTTTAATTTAATTTAATTTAATTTAAATTCTTGGGTTAATTTTTTTTTTTTATTATCATAATTCTTATTTAAATCTTCATTTTACAATGTAAACTGTACACATATTGTTTAAAAGTATTGTAATAAAAACAGTTTTTTTTTAACCAAATATAATAAATAATCGTGATTATCATTTTTCTCATAATCGTGCAGCCCTAACTCATGTAAAACTGCCGTTACTGGTTTGAAATTTTACTCAAGTACAAGTAAAAAGTAGCTTTTAATAAAATGTATTATTATTATTAATAATAATAAAATCAACTCAATTACAGTAACGTAAATACATAATCCACGTAATCCATTACTTTCATCTCTGCGAGTGATCAAAGTAAAAAAAAAAGGGGAGGTAAAGTAAAAGGCCATACATTGGAGAGGTGACCGCTCAATTACATGTGGGAACAACGTATTTAATGTGGTTACAAATAAAAGATACAAACTACAAACAACCAATAGTCTTACTAAACAATTCCAGTAATTCATTTTGTCTTCTTTTTTGAAATAATATGTTATGCACTATCGATTGTTGATATGCGCACACTGAGCTCCCTAAGCCCAGCTGAGGAGGGGGGGAGGGAAACCGAGAGGTAAACGTTACAATCATCCATCACCGGTCGTTACACCCAGAGAAAGGCCTGTAGTGTGTAGCTGGGCGTTTCGGCGCCCCCTCTGGGGTTGGTTTAGTCCATTTCTCTATACACTGCTGACCCTTTCTAGTTTCTTTCATTTCCTCTGCCACATGGGAGGTAATATCTCACCTGTCTCCTCTCTCCTATACTCTCTCTTTTACTCTTTTTCTGCATCCTATCGTACTACTTTATTGCAGTGGGAAAGCACATACAGTATCTCTCTCTCGCTCTGCACCTGTAGCTTCACCTATCTGATGAATTACCTTTGAAACGATATACTGTACCACACGACTATGTTCCCATAAATTTGGAAATGACCGGAAATGGGGGGTTTAAAAAAAAAAAGCATCTCATCATATTCATTCATAGAGTATTCATACCGAACTGCATTCCGATTTAACAACAACTAATGGAGGGGTAGTCATTTGAAAAATGGGGCCCCCGGCCGCCCCTGTGACACGTACGGGTTAATGGGCCCCATTTATATATTGGTATGTGCCAATGATAGGTACCACCAAGCGTCTTATTTGCAAATAAATGAGAAATCGACTTTTTTTTTTTTTTCTTTTGGAGCCTCCCTGGGCCCCAAATCTGTGAGTGTCGCCCCATGCATGTGCAGTCACACACACACAGACACAAAGGTTGCAGTCAAGCATAGTATAGCGTACAAAGATGTCCCCGTGTGTGAATGGTTGCCTGCAGGTAAAGGATCTAATGAGCATGTGGCGAAAGAGCTCAGATTATTGACTTTAACCCAATCACTGCAACACTGTGAGTGAGCTGCACCGTTTGACATGACACGGCAGATTGATGACTGACAGATCTAGTTTACAGCTGGTCAGCACCTCAGGACAGACATGGGGTCGAGTAAGGACAAGCTCAGCATTTAGAAAACATCCTAAAAGTCTTTCTTATCAGCTGTAGAGATCTGAGAGAGTGAAGGCAGCCGCTCTTTTAAAGAAGTCTTGGACATGCATGCATTAATTCCCTCGTCTTTAATTGTAACTGAAGGAAAATTGGCTTTGATCATACATATATAAAGTGATAAAAGACCTTGCACCTGCTACGCCCGCTTTAACCAAATTAGGCCATAGGTCAGTGCTGGAGCTAACACGGCAGAAACACTTACAGAAATCTAAAGAACTACATGGAACATACTGATCTTTGGATTGTGGTGGTAGAGAAAACTCACGCCTTCTTCAGGAAACATGCTCACTATCTCCTAAAAGGACCTGCAAGGGCCTGGGTTGAACTTGGTTTCCGTACTGGTAGCTTCTGCGTCCTTATATGAATCGGATTAGCCTGAATAAGATTAAGCAATTAATTCAACCAGTCCACCTGGTGCTTCACAGCCCAACTGCTGTTTCACTCTCAGTCTTGGTTTGACTAATGTTTAATTGAGATCACATAGTTTCCCCCATATTATTTTCTTGAATCCAGCATTTCTTTGTAAAAAAATTGGCTCAAAGAAGATTTGTGGTAAATGTGTGTGGATGTACAATGTGGAGGATTCTTCTCTGTCTCACTTCAACCAACTGTTTCAAACCATCTTCTCAATGGGATAAGGAGTTCAGAGAATACTGATCACGTGTAATAACAGTATAAGTGTGTGTGAGCACAAATATAGGATTAGCGGCAGCTAATGAACAGTTGAATGAACAGTTGGGCTTTGGTATGAGACAGAAGCCTCTCAAGTGCCTTGTGACAAGCTATAGAGTGTAAGAGTGTGTGTGCGTGTGTGTGTGTGTGTGTGTGCGTGTGTGAAAGAGAAAGTCTAAGGAGCTGGAAATGACTTCAGCTTTTAGTTTGGGAAATGAGATTTGGAGGAAGGATACATCGTGTGAAGAAAAATCTCTTAATAATGAAAGACGAGAGCAATCTATTGCTTGTAGTGGTAACCGCTGAGAACAGATCAAAGCCTCCCAGAGCTTATTATCTGAGGGCTGAAGCTGCCAGGTTTTCACAAAGACCAGAGGGCAGAGGTGAACTCACAAACTGCTGTAAAATGTCTTTCTCCATCCTAATGGACATTTTTCTGTCAGGATTATACGGCTTTGGCGGAAACATTTGCATGCTGGAATTTCAAGTGGGGCAAACAGACAAAATCCAAGACCTTTGCACTGTGAACCACCAAAGAGAAGAGAGTTATCCTTTTAAAGGTATACAGACAGTGTATCTAAGAGCTGTAAAGGAATCTCCAGGGAGTTTCTTCAAGGCCATCGAGGAACTGCAAAAATATTTCTGCTTCTCTGCAAATTAATTCCTCCTGTCCAATTTTTTTGAAGGATGACGTAATCTCTTGCAACAAATCTTTTTCCAAAAAGCTCCGTCTATGCATGTATGAACTGATACATTTTGGTGACCAGTTGATACATGAAGCAGTCAAACCTGTGTAGCCTCTTCTATATGAACCTAAGGGTTGACAGATAAGATATACAGGACCAGAAGGGATTTGGGCATGTGGAGACAGTGATAGTGTCAGGACTGTGGGAACATGGGAGTAAAGTTAGTGAAATCCTTCATTTCCTATGAGGTGTTTGATGCTGAGGGGAAACCAGAATAAACAAATCCCACTAAAGGGACGGGAAGAATAAAGTGCTTCATGGACACTGAGCAGAGTTGGTTTATGAAACTCAAGAAGCAGAAACTAGCTCTCCGCTAACCTAAAAACCTAATTTGACCCAAACAAGTATTGACTTCTTAGCACAAGAAACTAGATGAGCGATTTGGACTCTTCTTTAAAGAGGAACTAAATCCCAGAACCTGTTTTTTTTCACCTGGAAACAAACATATTTGTGACTCAGTGGTAGAGTGGGTTGTCCAATAACCGAAGGTGTTCGAATCCTGCTCGATCCAAGTCATTGTCATTGTGTTCTTGGGCAAGGCACTTCACCCACATTGCCTTGTATGAATGGGTTTGAATTGTGCATGAATGTTGGTTGTGTTCAGCGCAGAATAGTAGCCACGCTTGTGTCAGCATTGCCCCAGGGCAGCTACATTATAGCTTACACCACCGGTATGACTAATGTGAGTGACTGGTGTGAATGAATAATGGTTTCTGTACACGCTTTGAGTCTCCTCAAAAAAAGCGCTATATAAATCCAAGCCATTATTATTATTATTATTACAATCAAATTGTAAAGTGGTTTCTGACGTTTTGGTGGCTTCTAACGTCACAAACTATCACAGTTGGCCACGCCCCCTTGTATAGTTGAGTACAGAACCTCCACCAGCAGCCTATGAGGCCCCACCTCTGCATTTGGAGGAATTCATTTCCTACTTCCTGCTCATTAGCATCTCACTTTTGAACTTTGCAGTCGCACTTTAAAGGAACTGAGAAAAAGATATAGTTCATGTGCATTTAAGGCACGGATATTTTCACCATAACTTTCTAATGCTGAAAAAGCACTGGAACCACTAGAAACTGTGACTGGGCGTGTCCTAATTCCTCCAAGAGAGACATTTTTCCTATTTTCCCGCCTAAACTCACATCAGCAAAACCTCATTACTAGTTGCTTTTTAAATGAGATCAGGCAGGTGTGATGGAGGTCAAGGCCCCTAAAGGAGGTAGAAAGTGAGCCTGGGGACACAAGAAAAATCACACAGAGACTTCATAAAGACATGAGCTTAGAATGTAAACCCACTAACAGACTGGTAGATAACCCCCCTTAACCTGACAAACAACCCTATCTTGCCCATGTGTTGTATTAGCTAAAGCTAATCAGTCAATCTGTGGTAAAGACTATCACAAGGACAAGTTGTTGGTGGCGATGCACTTATTTGTTAACAGCCATTGAACTTAAATAATATGAATGAGCAGAAGAAGAAGTTGGGAATGTTTGGAGGTCCCAGAAGTCACAATTTTAAACTTGTTTGCGTTTGCAAGAAAAGATCTGAAGAAGAACAACTTTTAAAAGTGTTTCATTATATTCTGAATAGCTTTTTTTATAATTTGCTTTTGTTACTTTCTGACAGATCAATCTCCTTAAATTACAAAAACTATTTTGTGTGGCAGTTACTTTGTCTGCATTGGTTTTCTCTCTGATCTTTTCCACAGTCTTTTGTATTTGTATTGCAGTCTCATTGGTAGCATGTTATCTGTGTACGTTGGTTCTGTGACTTGTCCCTTACATTAATGAACCAGTTTTACCAGTGCACTATAATAGCATTGGTTCATACCTTTGTTTACATGTATCTCGCCCTACATTAAACGGTGCACATGGCTTACATTATGAAACTAGTTCTGAATATCTACAAACAACAGGAAACGAGCCATTTTGCAGCCACTCTTCTGTCACTTTGCATAACAGCATCTGATAAATGCTTGAAATGTAAATCAGCTCCTTAATGGGTGTGATTTAATTTAGAAAAACCCTCACTGTGGTGAAAACGAGCTCAAGTAGAGGCTGCAGATGTAAGAAATGAAATAAAGAAATCAATTTTAAAAAATGCAGTGTTAATGTCCACAGGATTTCTTTTCTGGTTCTTTTCCTCAGATGTGGATTAGAGGAAATAGAGCAAAGCTATAACAAGTAATGCCCCTAAAGATGAACTCAGACTGAGTTCTGACAACAGGGAACCACAGAGCCAGTCTCTCAGGCATGTGGCAGGGCTGTGGTCGGCAATGGGATATGTGCCTCATCCTTGGCAAGGTTTAGTTTCACAGTTGAAACAGATGGATAAGAAGTTAACACAGAAAACGTACTCACTTGTAATTCATTGACTTACTTTTATTTCATGGAGAACTACCGTAACCCAAACAATACTTGCCTGACCTTTTTGTCCCTACAAGCTCAAGCTAGGTCCCCATACCAGCAGTTGTTAATGAGACACTCACGCAAGAGATGACAACTTCAAATGGAAATGCTATACATAAGGATATTTACCTCACAAAACAAAACCTGGTCCCTTCTCTTTCCTCTTTCTGTCACAAGAACCAGTTATTATGTTAAGGGAAGACACAATTACGTTAATGGCAGAGACAAAAAGTCCTCAGTCACTCAAGCTCAAGCAAGGTCCCCATACCAGCAGTCGTATATGACATACACATGCACCAAGACATGATAACTTCAATATGAAATGCTCTACGAGAATATTTATCCAACAAAACAAGACCCGTTCCCTTCTCTTTCTTCTTTCTGTCACAAGAATTAGTTCTTGTGCGAGTGTGAAGACACATTAGCGTTAATGGCAGAGACAAAAAGTCCTCAGTGACTCGTCCTCAGCCTCAAACAGTTAAACATATTTGAGTATTTCCTATGAATATAGTCAGGTTGTGTGACCTCATTACTGAGCAAACAGCAATTACTGTAGCTTTGTGTAGCCAACAGTCGATAAAAAAAGAGCGTGGAGAAGAGATCTCAAGAAAGCAGTAAGTGTTTAAATGCAGTCTTTTCTGTTGTAGCCTTTGTTATTAGACTGTTCTGATCACCTATCCCCAGGAAGTAAATGAGTTCACCTTTTTTAGTGGTTTCATTAGGTATGAATGTTTACATTAGGTCTAATACCTGTGCAGTTAAAACTAAAGACTTTCTCTTGGGTTTGAGTTGTCGAGAGCTTAAAATGATGCTTGCTTTCCACTCGTTAGTTACATTTGTAAGTTATCATTATTACTAACTTCTCCAACCAGGCAAGTCCATGTTGGACTAGTTCAGTTCACTAATCGAGCCCCCTGGCATTATTATTCTCTTCACTAAGGTCGGAAGTCTCTGAGAGTGTGTTTTTAGACAACTGGGTCCAAAAACCTGCTCTCAGCTGTTAGCTCAATGGTTAGCATCGTACTGCTACAGACTGGAGGGTTGGACTGTCTGAGGTCGATGACTCAAAATCTCTTGTCATCTCTCATGTCATTGTGTCATATTGACAACAAACATTTTTAGGTTATGTTCAAATGTAAACATTGAAAAGAAGCAGTTTTTTTTACAGTTTTTTTTCTATAGTTTACAATAATTTTACACATCTAAATTCACTTTTAAGTTAATATTCAACTGTAGACACATTTTCTTTACATTATAGACCAAAATGTCACAAAATCACCAATAAATGGATTACATTATTTGGTTTTTAGGCTCTATTATCAAATACTTTCTCATAAATGAGACATATTTGGTTCTCTTTTTATAATTACCTTAAATAAGGCCCATTCAGACATGAAACCTTAAAATAAACAAACAATTTTCTTAAAAATAAATCAAAGATTAAATGTTGAGTTGCTGCGTGGATGTGAGCCTTCTGACATGTATACACTTCAATAAAACAAACATTTAATAAATTGTTTTTTAACCATCCAAAAACTGAGAAACACAACTTATAGACGTGATTCTGAGGGTACACATTATTATTGAAAATATCTGTTGTTCTGTCTTGATTGTTTATATATTCTACATTATTGTATTTTTGTATTGGTAAACGTGGGCTGAGAGAAAAGTAACTTCAATCCTCTACATGTCTCATACGAATAATAGAATTGACAATAAAGCTGACTGATATGTACTTACTGATAACTGAATGGTAAGCCATTTCATAGTATTTACAGCGATATACAGTTTGCTTATACAAACAAAATCTTAGCTTGATACGTGGCAGGTAGATTAGATGCACATTTACAAGTCCTACACTGTCCATGCTGCAGGTTTTCTGCAGAGTGGAGCTGAAATTGAGTTTTCTTGTAAACTCGCACAAGCTTTAACGATGTGGCACTTAAAACTGGTATCTAACATAGACACACCACTCATTATTCATCATTATTGGATTGTTTTTTAAATAAAAGAAGCACCGATTCATGCTTGGGTCCAAAACGGGATTCTCATTTGAATAAGACAATACAAGTAATAGTCTGCCTAACATCACAACTTCTAAGCAAACCATCAAAGCAAGAAAACCTTCTTTATGATTGGTTATAGTGCTACTTTCTGTCGACCTTCGTTTTTTGTTTCTATGACAACCAGACCTAACGTGGACCAGGTTTGAATATGCAAGATTTCCACCTAACAACACATGTAGAATGAAAACTATTACAACCCATTATCTCTAGACGAAATGTGCCAGACTAGTGTTTCTCAAATGGGGTACGGGATAGCACTAAAGGGGGTACGTGAGAGAGAGAGAGAGAGAGAGAGAGAGAGAGAGAGAGAGAGAGAGAGAGAGAGACTAAATGAAAGAAAAATACACAAAATCACGACAAAATACACAAAAATAACAGAGAAACATACAAAACCACATAAGAAACAACACCAAACGACACCAAAAACAAACACGCTGAGAGATAATTTAAATAATACAAAGACACACACAAAATGAGAGTAAAATATACTGAAAATTAAAACGAACAGACAAACAACAACAAAATACACAAAATTACACTAAAAACACACAAAATGATGATAGAAATGATCTTGATTAGAACACGAACTGAAATTACAAAAGTCAGTCTTGGTTCCACATCAGGAGGGAGATGAACGGAAATGATTAAAACTAGAGAATTAAATCTATTCAGGAGGCACTAAATACTGTTACATGCTACTTATTTACAAAATGAGGTTCTTTAAAATGCGTTTTATCACTCATTCATCCATCATTATGCTCTGTAGTTGTTTTTTTCTCAGAATTCTGAGCTAAACGTTGTAGTCGGACAAAGGGGCTAGAGAAAGGGGGTACTTGAGCCAAAAACGTTTGAAAACCCCTGTACCAGACCTGCATGGACAGCTTGTGCAGAATACAGGTGAATGAAAACCTCCAGTCCAACACAAACTCAAGACTCAAACCCTACTGCATTCCTACTTGTAAGGCTCTTTTCTACTATTGTCATCAGTAATCCTCAGTGAACCATGACAACAATCCTACTCACTCACCTTATATAGCGTATGTGACCTCTGTGTCTCTCCACTGTGTGAAAACCCTCGACAAAACACCACACACTGATATTGACCTCCTATATTCCCACTTGAATAAAAAACCCAGAACGTTACATCTCCAGCTTTGAATGGAGGCCATTTCTGAGCCATATCTCTCAAGAACATGAGAAGAAAAAAAAATCCTCAACACCACCCTCTCCATCCCAACCTCGCACACCTCCCTGCTCAGCCATGAAATGACACCCCTATTAAATCAATTGTAAATCGTGAAATTTTGCACAAGAGACCCCCTTTTTCTGTGCACTTGACAGTGATTGAACTGCACAGCCATGCGTTTCCATTCACCACAGTGATGAGAAGAAAAGAGAGTGTGTGTGGGTGGGGGGGAGAGCTCCTGCGTCTGTGCGTTCTCGCTCGCTCTCTTTCTTCCTGTTAGCGTGTCTGAGTGTGAATGTGTGTGTGTGTGTGTGTGTGTGTGTGTGTGTGTGTGTGTGTGTGTGTGTGTGTGTGTGTGTGTGTGTGTGTGTGTGTGTGTGTGTGTGTGTGTGTGTGTGTGTGTGTGTGTGTGTGTGTGTGTGTGTGCAACATGAGGACAATTTCCCCTGTAACATTACGGGCCCCTGCTGAATGGCGTGGCTACACACAGAGCCTTCTGTGCATTGAGTGAGCATGTGGAGGGGGGGGGGGGGGCAACACAGTGGGATTCTGCAGCTCATCTATAAGGGTGCAAAGAGAAAAGGCCACAGATAGAGAGAACGAACAAACATTTAACATAGGTCCCCAAACAGCCCCGGGGGGTGGGGAGGGGAGGGTAGGGGGGGATTGTAGAGAAAAAACAAGACGATCGTGGAAGTTATAAATAGAGGTGGGGGGGGGGGGGCACATGAGAAAGAAAACAAGGGGGCTGAGGCCTTGAGGCCTTCCTTTTTTACTCTGCGTGAATGAGCAGGTGGGAATGACATGAATGATGTAAGGTCTACAGTGCGTGTGTGTGTGTGTGTGTGTGTGTGTGTGTGTGTGTGTGTGTGTGCCAGCATACAGTATGTGTGTCATAGTGGTCGTCACTACACCAGTCAGTGTGGGATAAGCTTTTCACAGCAAAGTTTTCAAAGTTGTTTAACTTTCTTACAACAATAAAGACAGAAAAAGTATGAATCATGCATGGCTACGTTCACACTGCAAGCCTTAATGCTCTATTCTGATTTGTTTTTGCTCAGATCCAATATTTTATTTTGTTTGCATTACCATTTAAATTGTGACCTGTGTCAGATTCCAGTGTGAACGGTTTGCTGCTCTGAATTGACCCGCATGGGCATTTTCACGTTTGTCTCAAAGTGTTTGTGCAGTGGAAGCTGGAGAATGAATGAGCAGGTGGAGAGAAGAACGATGAAAAAGAAAACCAGAGCCAAATGTTTAGTTTTAAACACAGACCAGTTATGTAAGGCCCTATATATATATATATATATATATATATATAAACTGTTTTGTTTTTCCCAAATTCTGTTTTCACTTTAATTTTTTTAAATTCCGTTATTTATTTATTTTTAAATATTTATCATTTTTTAAAGAAAATATTTGTTCTTAACTCCTGTGAGGAAACACAATAAATACTAATAAATAAAAAAAACTCATAATTAAACAAAAAATGTACGTCAAAAATAAAGTGAGATACAATTAAAAGGTAGATATAAGTTGCACTGACATGGATTATTCTATATGTCATATAAAGATGTATGAGAACAGCATTAATGTCACCTGATTTCCTCTCAGGGATCAATGGTTTACTGAATCTGAGCAGGTTTATTATTTATTATTATTAGTAGAATTATTTCTACAGTTTTTATCGTTCCTGGTCATCTCCCGACTTGTGTGGGACCAAAACTGACACTTGTATTTTCAGTTTATGTTCTAATCAAGATCATTTCCGTCATCAATATTATTATTATTGTCATTTTTAACTAAAGATGAACATAAAACCCCATATTTTTTTAATGCTTTCATTTGTTAATTTTCCACTCTCTCAAGTAGCCTACCCCCTTTAGTGCAATCACTGAACACCTAGGGATACACGTACCACCATTTGAGAAAGACTGACTGAAATCATATAGTGCTGATATCATTTTCAGCAGCAAAAACTAAGGAGCCAAGTCAGACTTTGTTGTTCACATAGAGCCAAACAAAGCAGACTGTTCAACAATTCCGTCCCTAAATATTAGCTTAAACTCACACAAACCAATTATTGGTTTAATAATTATGGATGTTTTTACATCCAATCAAAGGGTGAAGAAGAATTTGAGAAAGTAAAGAGCACTTTATGTCATGGAAAATAAAGAAAAGCTACATACAGTACATATCTCATGCCTGCTACAATGCAGCTGTCATATTTACAATGACCACTAGTGGGCGTCATAATTCTGCTGCTGAGCCTGAAACAGACACAGTTTGGTCCCGATCCGATGATGGCATCGGATATTGGTCCGATATCAGCCAAAAAAACAAATATCGGATTCTATCGAATTGCATCTAAAATCTCCGATATAAACGCTCCAATAAGTTTTTGTTGTTTTTGTCTCCGCCCTCAGTCGTTCCCACCATATACTGACTGTAAAAAATAACTGAAGTTAACTTGAGTTGTTGACTATTGTTCTCTGTTTGAGTAACATCACTTGATTAAGTCTTTTCTAACATTCCACACTACAAAATAAGTCATGAAAGTATGTGTTATTTGTGCTGATGATGTATCGCACAGATATTGGTATCGGCCAATAATCAAGGCTGCAATATCGACATCGTATCGGAAGTGAAAAAGTTGTATCGGGACATCCCTACTCCTAATCACGTCACTGTGACTAATACAAAACAATCACGTTATGTCATTTGAGCTTTTATGAAGTGTGTCAAATATGAAGTGTTGGATTTTGCCCAGTGGCTCCTGTTTGCTCAGTGTTGCGTTTCAGGAAAAACATAAGACCCCTGGGAGGACTACAATCGTTCCCAGAGGAGGATTTGAGTCATTCCACACTGAGGCAACACAGGCACTGGTCGTGGCTGTGTTGAATGATCTGCTAAATGATTACAAGCTGACTTTTTAGTTGTGGCTGAACATGAGAGGCAAAATACAGGATGTTGCAGTACATGCATGAAAAAACACAAAATGACAAGTTAAGGAGTGTGAATTCTTCAGCTACGGATTGATTTTCCTCATTGATACCAAACATTAAAAAGTCTCCGACCATAAAATGACAGAAAAAAAAAAAAAATGAATTAAATGTGTTTGGTTTCCTTCTTTACAGGTAAAAGTCTGCAGGGTTTATAGAGCACAGGGATAGGAAGATAACGATCAAAGGAAGGTGCAACGGTAAGAAAGTGTAGGTGAGGAGTTAAGCTCTAGAGCTCGCAGAAAATGAGCACAGATGGCTGATTCGATCTTTTGGCCTGACACACAGGCCATTAAAAACTTGTAGAAGATTGAAGGTCAAACTGTCCGTCTCACTGTATCCCCAAGCACAGAAATGAGTTTAGATCTTATTGGCTTTTGCTGTGTTCTCCACGACTTTTTCACACGACATTAACAAAACACACAAATCAAACATGTCCTGTGTGAGGTGTTTTTAATCGTTGCTGCTGCACTAACATTCAGGGGTAAACTGCTTAGAGTGAAGATGCAATAACTGCATACTGACGCCTTTCTCTGCTCTTTGGTCTCCATCACCTTTCTAAGAATTTTCTCTTTCCCTCAAAGAGTCAGATTTCATGGATTGCAAAGGTTGACGTGAACATCTCCAGGTATGAAGTTTTCCTGGTGGAGAGCACTCCCAGCGCTCCTACAGTCCACCATCGACACAACTTGACACTTTAGTAAGGGCGCTTTCACACTGGTTTAGACCCGGACTGGGTCTGAATATGCGTAGGACAAGTGATCATTTTATCACCTTGGTTTAATTGTGTGTATTTTCTGTCATTTTCTACATTGTTGTTGATTTGCATGTTTTTGGGGTCATTTTCTGTATTTTTTGGATGTTGTTTTCTGTATTTTCCTGTCATTTTGTTTGTGTGTCTGGAGCTATTCTGTAATGTGCTGTTATTTTATTTTTCTTCGTCATTATTTTCGGTGTTTTTCTTCAAATGTTGTATATGCAATCTATTATCCCCTCTGTTAACCAAAAAAGCCCTTAAAAACTATGTGTTTTTGCGAAAAATATAGAATTTTGTAAAAACTCCATCATACCCCTAAAATTATTTTTGCCTGGTATTATTTAGTCTTATTGTTATTTCTATTTATTCTATTGATGTAATGTGTTCTTTTTTCCCCTTGTACTTTATTTTATTTATAACATGTATCTTGTATTGCAAAAATAAAATAAAATAAAACAGCTTCAAGTCCCTCCCCCCCAAAAAAAAACAAAACAACTTTGAATCCAACTTCTAAAGCCTCTTGCTTTAATCATGACTTCCTGAACAGACCACACCCAAAACAAGTAGCAACACAATCTGGTAAAATTATAATGTTCACCTCCTCCTTTGTACATTAAAGGAGCCATGTTAATATCCTATGTGTCCCCCCTTCCTGTAATCAAAGCCCAACACGCCGCCCTGCAGGAAGACACATCAGCAACACTTTTGGCTCTCATTTCCTTCTCCGCAGCAGGAGCTCATGGGGAAATGCCAAGACCCTGGTTCTGCATGAGAGCGACAAAAGGACTGAGGCACACAGCGAGCCTGTAATGTCTGTAATTTGTCCACATTTCAGAGGAGACGAGACCAAAAAAAAAAACTGAGACACCAGCACTCACTCAGCTCAGAGCATCTTTATAGGCTTCTCCATTAACACTGTGGCTGTGTAGGAAATGTCATACTAACATACTACATTCCATACTAACATACTACTAGGCCTGGGCGGTATCCAAGTTTTGATAGCTACCTATTTTACCATGGTATACGGTATTACCATGACTAATTAAAATGTGTGTGTGTGTGTGCGTGTGCGTGACAACGAAGAGGACTGATTGCTTCTTTTCCTTCTTCTCCGGCCGTATGTTTACAGCACTTATCATTAACAGTGCCGCTTTTACAAAATCAAACATCCCCTTTTCAAAATAAAAGCATCTCTTCTTGCCTTCCATTAGTTGTAAACCCTTTTGTTAATAGGACTCTTGTTTTGAAGCGGATGTTTTTTTTCTGTAGCACAATGGCAGGTCTCTGAAGGCAACAGGGAATGCTTTTATTTTGAAAGCCAAATAGCTTGAAGCCAATCCCAGGACCATTTCACCTTGCAATGCATCATGGGGCCGTTGAGTATGACTAGTGTATCCTACCATTTTCGCATACAGTATACATCTGGGTATTTTTCATGTACTCAATCTTTCCATACTATCTAATGTGAACACACTACATACTCATTAGTACGTTAGTATGTGATTTTGAACACAATCCTGGTCTTTCCTTCTATGACATGAAACCATGACGGTAGCCCTAATTACTACAGTGGCCTGGAGGAGCTCAGCCCAAAGACGGACCCCGGGGGAGAGAGACTTGTGTACCCTCTTAAGTGCTCAAGATCTATTTACAATTTTGACTTTTTAAAAATCGCCCTCAAACAATGATGCAGTTTTGATTTTACATGAATTAATCGTGCAGCCTTACGTCCATAAAGCACCAGGCCTCACAGCCTTTATTAGAAAGCAAACTCACTGCTTTTTTCCCTTTTCTTGTGCGTAATAAATGTTTTCTTCTGCAATGTATGATGTCACCCTCTGACCCGCTCAGTTTATCACTTTAGATCTGTACTTAACAACAACAACAAATGTAGCAGCAGGTCATTTGTTTCAATCCAAAGCACATTTTATTGAGACAGAGCGAGGTTTTCTTTCTCTTTTCTCTCAATTTTCCTCAAAGTATCATGTCAGTGGTGGGAGGCTTTACATAATTTCTGTCACAGTTGCTTATCTCAGCCCTATATCTCCTGTGAACACTTACTGTAGGTGTGTAGCTCTACAGAGCAGCAGCACTGGACTGTTGGTTATTGGTGTTACAATGGCTGCAGGGCTACACTTCACTTAAGCCGTCACGCCTGTAATAAACAGCAGATTTTTAGCGTGGAATTGCCAGTGTGTGTGTGTGTGTGTGTGTGTGTGTGTGCACGTCTGGTAGAGAAAGAGATGAAGTAGAGGCACGGCGTGGTAAATATTGTAGCTCATGGCCACGTTCTTTCTATCCAACGACACAACCAGCAACAGTTGATTGTAGGGATGTAACGATTCACTCAACTCCCAATACGATTCGATTCACGATACTGGGTTCACGATATGATTCTCTCACGATTTATTTAACAAAATGGGACTGTAGACAAATGATGACTGAAAAATGTTCCTTTATTTTTTGGGGGGAAAAAACTAGAAAATACTGTATTATTTTTATTTTATTTTTCATTGTCAAAAGAATCCCTTGATAAACTATTCAAAAAAAAATAATTAATGAAATAAATAAAGGAATAATACAAATGAAGAAGAAGCATATTAATTTAAATTATGGTTCTATAGTAAACAATGCAAAACTTCCTAAGTTTTTTTCTTTCTTTTCTTTTTAAAAGTGCAACTGAAAATGTATTTTGTGCCTTAACAATTGGACTTTTAAAAAAAAAAAAAAAAAAAACAGTCATTGCATTGTATTTATGTCAGATATTTGTTTGGACCAGCAGACGGCATTGGTAACCCAGTGTTCGGTTGGCATGCAGATATTCTAGCAGTGAAGAAGAGATGCTATGCTAGCAGACAGAGCTAATAGAAAAACTTGACTTTTACAGATATTCACGTAATATTACAGATATTCTTTCGGTGCTAAAGGGGTAAGGAATCATTTATGAACATGTTTAAGAGTAGAAGGTGGCCAGAAGGAAAGTAGTAGCAGATTCCGCCCGCCGCCAACACTTCTGGACAAGAAAAGTTTTAAAAAAAGTACTGCGATTCAATTTTCACAGTATCGATGTGAACCGTGATACCTATGAATCGATTTTTAACTGCCTTATGATTAATCGTTACATCCCTAGTTGATTGTTTTGGTCACAGGTGAAAATGACTCTCCACACAGTGAGACCAGCTTGTACTGACGGATTAAACTCATTTTTTTAGTGTTAAAATTAAATTCACACCTTTTCAACGTGACCTGAAAAACAAAAATGAACAATAATAATTCCACCTGTTTATAATCTTGGTTAATTTTAAAGCTGCTCAACCACGTAACTCACATGTTTAAAAGTGCACGAGGGCATTATGTGTCACGTAAAGATCTGTAATGTAAATACAGCACAGCAAAGTTTTACATTTAAAAAAGAAATTAAAATAATCTGTGAAATACGCTAGCAATGCATCATGGGACAGTTAAGTATGACGAGTGTGCCCACCGTGCATACTTAAAAAATGTCCTGATATAGTATAAATCCAGGTATTTCTCGTGTATTTCATATTTTTCATACCATCTAATGTGAACACACTACATACTAACTTTGACGTGAAACGTAGTACGTTAGTACAGGGTTCCTACAGCTTCAGTCACATTAAAGTCAAGACTTTTAAAATACTTTTTATTGCCATTTCAAATAAAATTTAACATAAAATTTAACATTTTTTCCAGTGAATGGCAGCCCCCCAAAATAAAAACACAAAAATACACAAAATGACTGTAAAATACACAAATAAAACAGACTAAAATAATCAAAATCACTCAAAAAACACACATAATGACTACAAAAATAGTAATAAATCTATAAAACAACGGAAAATACAAAAAATAAAAACCATTAAGATAAATCTTTGTTGGAGAGGAACATTTCCACATGCTGTTGAAACTCCCGCTGCAACCACGTCACTGTCACTGTCACTGTTTTGTAATTGGTTCCGCTGGTTCGTGATTGCGCAATTAATTTAAGACTTTTTGATTATGGCCTTATTTTTAGATTCATAAATTTAATGCCTTTTAAGACTTTTTAAGAATTCGCTGGAATTACAAAAACTACAGGATTCTTGATGTTTCACGTGTACAGTGAGCGTTCCTGCAGTGATAAGGAGTCAGGCTAAGGTTTTTGTTTTTTTTTTAAAATACTTTATTAATCCCTGAAAGGAAATGACATTGCACTCTGTTATTTTTTTAGGGACATGCATCTCACACACATAGGCCCAAATCACACACACACAGGATGGAGAGATGCAGGAAGCGCACCAGAGTTTGGTGCCTTGCTCAAGGGCACCTCTGCAGTGCTCAAGAAGTGCCCTGGCACCTCTCCAGCAACCAGAACAACTTCTGTATTTTGGTCGGCACTGGGACTTGAACCGGCCACCCTCCGGTTTCCAACCCATGTCTCTACGGATTGAGCTACATTTATGTTTAATAATCTGTTTCTTCTCACTCACTGTCGTCCTAATCTGACCTATAGTTGGTGTTTTATTTGTGTGATAATTTAGCTCACCTGTGTGTGTGTTATTTTCTGTATTTTAGTTTCTCTCCTTTTTCATTTTACCTCTGACTTTCTGTCACACAGTAGCTGTGTGGCCTCAGCGCTTTTCCTACCGAGTGTGTACGTGTGTGCGTGTGCGTGTGTGCGTGTGTGCGTATACGTGCATGTGTGTGTGTGTGTGCCTCTTCTCCTCCTTGTGACATTTCTGTGCCAGGTGTGACAAATGGCAGGCTGAGAGGAAACATTTATTCCCTGTGGTGAACTTAATTAGCCTATCAGCTGAGCCTTGGCACCGACTTGTTTTTTTGAGAACCTCACTCACACACATGCACACACATGCACACACACAGACCATCGCAGTCGCACACATTTATCCTCAAGTTATAATCCTCTAACAAGTGCACGCGTAGACACTCACAAAAGCATCAGACGAAACCCGCTTTACTATGAATCACACGGATAATTGGACAGAACAATTAAATGATGTCTAAATTACTGCTCCAATCCTTATTTTTATTCTCTGACTTCACATCCAGAGGGACTCCACTGTAGCCATCCTCATCTTCTCTTCATTAAAAGGTTAAATCATTTATAAATTACAGCCCGCTAACAGCAATTAGCATATGGTGGGTGTTCAGAGGCCGTACTGGAGCTGAGACGTGTGTGTGTGTGCACGTGTGTGTGTAAACATCTGTGGGGAGAGCATTGCCCTTGTGTCCAGTGAACCTGCAGCCCGGCAATATGGCAGGAACACACACACACACACACACACACACGATAATTGATGAATGAGTGATAACGTACATTTCAAACAATTTCATTTTGTAAATAATTAGAATGTAACAGTATTTATTGCCTCCTGAATTGATTTATTTCTATAGTTTATATCATTTCCATTCATCCTGATGTGGAACCAAGACTGACTCTTGTATTTACAGTTCATGTTCTAATCAAGATCATTTCTCTCATCATTTTGTGTGTTTTTGGTGTCATTTTGTGTATTTTGTTGTCGTCGCCTGAGCCATGGGCGACCGTGGCTCAGGTGGTAGTGGGTCGTCTTCTGATTGAGAGGTTGGGGGTTCGATCCCAGTACCTGACTATGTGTCGAAGTGTCCTTGGGCAAAACACTGAACCCTAAGTTGCTCCCAGTGGTCGACTAGCGCCTTGCATGGCAGTCCTGTCCCACTGGTGTGTGAATGTGAGTGATTGGCTGAATGAGCTGATGTGTAAAGCGCTTTGAGACTGCTTCAGTGTGGTGATAAAGCGCTATATAAAATCAAGTCCATTTACCAAGTCCATTTGTTTGTCTCTTCTTTTTAATTTTCAGTCTATTTTTTTCTCACGTTTTGTGTGTTTTTGTTCTCATTGTTGTGCGTTGACGGTATTAGTTAAATTATTCTCCCTCAGCGTGTGTGTTTTTGGTGTCGTTTGGTTGTTTCTTTGTTATTTTGTATGTTTCTCTGTTATTTTTGTGTATTGTATTAAGAATAATAATAATAATAAATCAATTTTATATGGCACTTCATCATAGACACTCAAAGTCGCTTTACAGAATTAAGGCATTATTCTTTCACTCCACACTTAGTGGTGGTAAGCTACTGTTGTAGCCACAGCAGCCCTGGGGCAGACTGCCCTCTTTTTTCTTATTTTGTTTGTTTTTGTTGTTGTTTGCGTGAGTTACTGGTAATATTTAGTACGATGATCATTTTTAACTAAAATAAACATTATAAGAAATATAAAGTTTTGTCAGTAGGACAATGAAGGGTCTCTGAAAATCTCTGAAATAAAGGCGTGAAATTTGTTTTCATGATTTTTATGGATCAATTAAGCACATGTTGATATTCTACTTGGTCATTTTCTCACTTTAGAACTTTCAACAGAGATATTTATCCTCAGTGTAATTCAGGTTTTTGTCGTCGTTGGTTCCAAATGCATCTTGGGGAACTTGGAAGTAAACTACAGTGGGAACGCTCATCATCCTAATCATACTAATAGTATATAGTAGACAGTATATACAGTTACTAAGGACATGTTACCTTTACAAACAATTGAAAAAACATGTTTCAAACCCATGTTAAATGTGATAGACCTACAACCTCTACTATATTTTTTAAAATATAAATTTCCAAAGGGATTAATTGTTATTTGATCGTTCCATAAGGGGATTTAACACTCTTTGTTAAAGTTTTACAGTAGTTGCACTTCATTCCCAATACGGAAATTTGACATAATTAAATCCAGTGTCTTTTACTGTTAAAGTCAGAAAAAAAAAGGTTTTTAAAGTAAAAAATCTGGATTTTGTTTTGAGCTAAAATGATGCAGCCTTAATGGATGCTGCACCAGACTTTGTCCTTTTCCGAGCTGAGATCCAAACCCACCACATGGTGTTACTTCCTCCCATCACTTCAAAGGAAACTAAAATCAAAGATCTTGCACTTTGAGGGAATAACGGCATCAGAGGCTCCCTCATCTTTGTTCCATGAAAGCGTCTTATCTGTCTCTTGTCAACATATCACTTAGTCATACATATCTAGCTCCAATCATGATACCAGCTGTCCTCTTTTGGTTGCCTCATCCCTGCTCTAATGTACGCTACACGCAGTCCGACATCATCCATATGTTCACGTCCTGTACAGCAAGGCGAAAAATATTGGCCCCATATGGAGAAAAGGTATCGAACACGGCTGATGTAAGTCAGCAATGAAGGAGTGCGTCTGATAAACATGTGAGGTTCACAGCGTCGCTGTGCAGCGACGATGTAGAAAAATAAGCTGCTTAAACTGTGGACGTTACAGCTCTGCTTTTCCATTCTTCCTTTTCTTTGGAACCATTTCATTTTCCTATCACAGTTTTTACAGAAACTTCAAAGTGCAGGACAACAACAAACGCTCTAAATATAAGCTCGATTAGTAGCGAAATAAATCTGTGATAACCACATTTATTTAATGATCTGAATAACATCCACTGTTATCCAGGACGTTTATTACTATTTGAGTATATAGTCATTTTAAAAATGTAAATCCTTGTCTTAATCCGAAATAAAATGGGTTAAAAGTGACCAAAAATGATGGAAAAGGATTTTAAAAAGCACAGAACTGACAAAAACTGACATTAAAAGTGGTAAAATTGGACGGAGAAGCGGCAGAAATGGGATTAATGTAGCAAAATGCATTAAAAGGAGCCAAAATATGGCAAGAAAATGTGATAAAAATAAGTTAAAATATGACAAGTTTGGTGTAATTGCAGAAAAAGGATTTAAAAAAAAAAAAAAGCAAAAACGTAAAAAAAAATATTAATTTATTGAAGGCATCTGGCGACCCCCTCCCAGTGTCTCGCGACCCCAAATGGGGCCATGACCCCTTGGTTGAGAACAGTTTCTGTAGTGGATAAAGGTCTGTGTTCCCATGCCGTGGTGATAACAGAGGAGGAGGAGCATAGAATCATAGACGAGCTGAGGCTTGTTCCTCCTAATCTTTCCTCCTCCGGCTCAGCCTAACTGACATTTTCCTAATTTATTCCACTAAGGATTCCAACGTTTTAATTAGGTCACTTTGATCCCACATCCCACACAGTGTTATTCCTATAAAAAATATAGTTTGTATTTGTCGTGTTTCTCTCTCTCTCTCTCTCTCTCTCTCTCTCTCTCTGAAGACAATTTAAAGCTGAAATAAAAGCAGCAAAGAGACTGTGTTGTAAATGTACTGCTCACACTAAGTCTGACATGTAAATGAGTATGTAGTGTGTTCACATTAGATAGGATGAAAAGATTACATACCCCGATGTATACTTTATGGGGACATTTTTAAAGTATGCACACTAGTCATACTCACCCCTCCTATGATGAATTGTGAGCGGATTGTAAAATCTTCCGAGGACCGGCTTTAAGCTAATCAAACGTCCGCTTTTCAAAGTAAAAGCATCTCTTAGTTTTTAACGCTTTTGTAAAAAAAAAGGGCTCTTATTTTGAAGGAAACCAAAAGTTTAGTCAGCAGAACAAGTGAGGGTCTCCAAAAATCTTTCAAAGTAAAAGTGGAGAATCAACAGAGATATTTATCCTCAGTGTAATTCAGGTGTTTGTTGTTGTAGGTTCCAAATGCATCTTGGGAAACTTGGAAGTATACTTCAGTGGGAACGCTCATCATCTTAATCATACGTATAGTATATAGTAGACAGTTTAACACAATTCATATGTATAGTGACTCTTTATTATAACACCTGTTAGTAGGTGGAGTGTAAAAGGCTCCATCAGAGTAAATTAACTACAAAAAAAGAAACATTAAAGGGCTCATGTTACGCTAAATCAACTTTTCTGTGCTTTAAACATCATAAAGTGTTTGATGACGAATTTGACGCTGCACTGAGCTGGAGAAGCCACGCCTCCAGGAAGCTCTCTGCCGTGATTGACATGTAAACAGACACGCCCACGAAGGTGAGCACTTCAGTGTCCTTCTCACAGTGCTATGTATGCATTTTCTACAGTCTATGTATGTACCGGCGAATGCCCCGCCCCCACGCTCTGTCTCATGTTTATAAAGCAGCATGAGCTCGGCTATGGAGTGGGTGGGAGGAGGGCGGGCCGTCCTCTGGCCCTACGTCACCGTGCATGGAGGAGGAAGTCAGTGTCCAGGCAATAGACACGCCCACTCATGAATATGCATAAGTAGGCCGCAAATCAGCCTGTTTATGTAGAGTTGTTCAGAAAGTGACTTTTCAGAGGCTAAAACTCTAGAAAACAGACGAGTTTGGGAAAGTGAATCTCAAATACTATGTTTTTGGAGTTCTTAGAGCAAATGGAGATGGTGAAAAATAACATGACACGGGACCTTTAAAGCTGATATCCTTAGTGTCTGAGAAACGCCTCGATGTCCCGCCCTAAACAGCTCCACTTCCTCCCCCTGCCTCTCCCAATCTACCAGAAGCCACGCCTCTACTTTTCTGCACGCGCATCGCAGAACATAATGTAGCATAACGTAGCATCTGGTCACATGGGTCAGGTAAGAGCCAAAATGTTTGCTGTTGTGACGCGTGGCCTTGTTTCCGTGCACAGTTCCACATTCACTTTGATTGACAGTCTCAAAAACAGGAAGTGGAAGCCTATTGACTGGGTGGCCATGGCGATCGTTTCCATTTGTATAGGGGTCTATAGGATGAAGGAGGGACTTATAGACATTAATGTATATGAATGACCACCAGCAGTAGACCATCGTAAAAGACTAGTTTGGTATTTTTTTACATTTTAAAAGAATCATACATAAATATAGATTTCTCAGAAACTCCTGATATCAGTTTAATGAGTGATTCTATAATAATACATTCATTATTTGAGCTTGAGTAGAACTCTGTTGTAATGCATACGTTAGAGCTTGAATCCATAATTTTGATCGTTACACCACAGGCTCGGGCAGGTGATGCGTTTCGATTAGTGCGAGAAAGACTCACATATTTTTTGTCATGATTTGGGATCCTATGAGTCATGTGTCACCATGTACGAAGGCAGAGGGTTTTTTTTCTTCTTTTTTTTTAAAAATGTGTTTTTATTTATTTTTTTCATGGGTACAGAGTTGATATTTTTATTTCACATGCCTGGGGTTGTGAGTTCAAATCCACATCAAATGTTTGTTTTAGGGATGTAACGATTCACTCAACTCCCGATAGGATTCAATTCACGATACTGGGTTCACGATACAATTCTCCCACGATTTATTTTACAAAATGGGACTGTAGACAAATATTGTACTATTATCCTTTTATATTTAATTGTCAAAAGAATCCCTTGATAAACTATTCAAAACAATGCAATAAATCTTAAATGAAATAAATAAAGGAATAATACAAATGAAGAAGAAGCCTATTAACTTAAATTATGGTTCTATAGTAAACAATGCAAAACTACATAATAGTTCCTTTTCTTTTTAAAAGTGCAACTGAAAATGTATTTTGTGCCTTAACACTTGGACTTTTATTACACTTTTAGACGAGAAGAATATAGAGCGCCCTCTTCTGTTTAAAAAAAGTACTGCGATTCAATTTTCAGAGCATCGATGTGACTCGTGATACCTATGAATCGATTTTGAGCTGCGTTACGATTAATCATTACATCCCTAATTTGTTTTACTGAAACTTTGTATGCTAAGTATTTTTGGTACGGTAAAAAAACTGTACAACATGGATAAGTTGGTATTTTCACCATTTTTGATTGGAAGAATACTCCCCCCCCCCCCCCTCTTCTGGACAACTTAACGTCCAAAGTTGCAACCATTGCGATTTTTCCTGGTCTGTTGGTCACTGCATGAGGGATGAGGAAATTAATCAAGTAGAATCAATGGATACAAAGAAGATGAATCATGTATTAATTCAGAAAATATCTCATCGTAAATTACATGACTTCTAAGAAAACAATAACGTAATGGCCATCAATTACCAGCCGTCTATGAAGACTTTTCTATCACACGGAGATAAGGAAACACACTTTGAAAGATGTATTCTCCATTTCTACACAATTTGTAAACCAGTGACAACCCGTGTCAGGATCAAAAGCAGATGAAAAAAGGAAAAGTGGGGCGTACACAACATTAGGCGCGTTGTTATGGCTGATGTGTACGAGGATATGTTTATGTAGGTCAATGTCTATAGTGCGTGTGCTATTGTCAGAGCAAACTTTGAACACTTCTTCCCTGAGTCCTTCCACTAATCACTTCATTCTACATCTTAGCTGGTCAACGCACTGTGAAAACATATAGTATGTATAATCCATAAATTGCCAGGAGTTATCTCCACCTGAGTGGAAACAAGAGGAAATGACTTCTCCACAAAGCATCTGACGTGGCAACATCCCTGCCATGTTTTCCATTATCACACCAGGCTGTGTAACATACAGTATGACTAAGGTTTTTGTTTCTGGATTCAATTCTGTTTTATGATCAGGGATTAACACCCGACCACAAAACGCTGACAATCTGTTGTTGACAGATGTTGGGTGCTAATTAAATGTATTTAAGCCATTATTAAACGCAGAATCAGCAGATTACACACACCTTTAGTGAAAACTGAAGACAATTATTGCTCAGGCTTTACAACGCCAGTCGTTTATTGGTGTATTACAGTATTAATTCTACATTCTGAGGCTTAATGTGTCTCTAGCTGTTTCTCTAGAGAGCACAAAAATAACTATAAGGGAAAGACGTCCCTCAAACTTTAGTTGCTTTTGCTGATGCGGCACAATGTCTCAACTTCCCTTCACATCAGAAAAACTTGGTGTTAGTGGAACTAAAATAGGGCTCAGATTTTCCATTTAAAATTTTACCAAATTCTGTTTTAAGGTATGCCTAATCTGATTTTATTTCCCATTTTTGGGCTTTCTGTATTTGATATAATTAGTGGCTTACTGAACATCCTGAAATACAGGACGAAACAGTAAACTAAAGTCTTGCCAGTCCTCGAAGGGTGAGATTTTAGGCTATATTTGACATTTTGGTATTTTTTATCTCTTTCAAACACTTAAAGTTGCAACATGTAATTTTTTTTGGCAATATTTGATCAAAAATCCATAATAATCTTTGAACATATTGTAATCAAAGTGTTCTGAGTGGACAGTGAATCTTTCTTCTCCAGGCTGTAAATGAAGTTTATAAATCCAGGAGCGTGACGCTGGACTTCAGCCAATCAGTGATCATTCTGCAAGCATGTGTGCTACATGAGCTGTTTTTGGCGTTTCTATTGGCTGCTCGACTGAAGTCAAGAGGCGTTTGTGACTGTGCAAAAAAAAAATGGAATTGCAAAAAATGTATGTGGAGAAAAAAATTAATGGAATTTGGAAAAAAAAAAAAAGTATAATTTTATAGGGCCTTACAAATATCTATTTATAATGCAAGAAATATCTGTATGCATGTGTGTGTCGTGCGTGTGCATGTGCGTGTGTGTGTTTGTGGAGCAAATATCTCCCTGGGGCGGAGCCTGTTTGACCTGAAACTTTGTCAACAGCTTCCAAATACCCTGAGTGTGTGCATCTGTTATTTTGGAGTAATTTGGTCATTTCAAAACGTTTATTTTCATTTTATTTTGCCCGGATGGCACATTCAGGTTCAACCAGAAGTGAAACCTATTTAGCTTTTGACCTCAGTGTGAGGGGGCGCTAGCGCACCATCTATCTCTTTATCACTGCACAGCTCACATCCGGTGGTGCCAGAGCCAATCACAGTGGCGAGCTACAGTCACGTGTGCGGCCAGAGCCAATCGCTCGCTGAAGACCTGGAGTAGCGCCAGACCTGTGCGCAGGCAAACGAGTGAGAGAGAGGAAGATAGTTTAAGGGTCTTTCACAAGTTTTGAGGAAACATACTTTTTGACTGTTGCCTATTTGGTGATTACGTTTCAAAACATTTATTTTCATGTTTGTTTGACCGTTCGCTGTTTAGACCAGACGGATGGGACCCGGAAGTCATGAGGAGACCTGGAAGTCATTGGCGGGCAATGGCCGTGGCTGTGTTGAAAACGAATAGCAAATTTACAAAATACTTAACAATATTTATAGAAAACGTACAGAAAACTACAACAGAAATGCACAAAAATATACAAAAAGGCTCTAAAAATACACAAAATGACTCCAAAAAACATATAATACAGAAAAATACACCAAACACCAACAAAAATATGAAAATGACTCAAAATGCACAAAATGACAAGAGAAATGCACAAAACTACACTAAAAAAAATACTAAAATACACAAAATGACTCCCGAATCACATTACAATGGCAACAAAAAACAATCATTATACAAAAAATGCACAAAAACACAACTGAAAGACACAAAAACACACAATGACTCGAAAAAAACAAAAACAGAACAAAACAAACAAATATATATATATATATATAAATGAGTAAAAAAAAACATTTATTATGCACATGTCCCATTGAATTAAACCAGGGAAATCGCACACACTATTTTACTTTGCACCCACAAATAAAGTATGTACACCTCTTTATACATCCAACCTTCAAACACATACTCATTTGGCCATAATTAACAACTCTACTTAAGCTCCTCCCACTACATGAATACATACTGCCGATGGGCACTGTACTAGTTCTTCTTAAATGGAACAATCTTCAGTCCCACTACTGTGTTGCCAGTGCTGTGGACTGAACTGCAGGATTGCTAATCCCTGACCTTCTCAGGAAGATAAGTGAAAAACTGGGTTTTATCTCCACCAAAAGGCAACGAGCTTTCAGAAGGCTGAGCTCTACCCTTGGAGAACGTGGCGTTGGGGGGGCAGTAACTACACGTACGGTCTCAGAAAGAGGTGGAGCCTGTAGCTGATTATAACTACAGCTGAACGACTGCATTGAAGGTGTCAAAGCCAAACCAAGACCTTACTTTCCCTGTGAAAGAGGAAACTGTGCACAAACACATGCACAGAGCGTCCTCTGTGCATGTGTGTGATGTCATAAATACCTTTAGTAGGAGGTGGAGCTGAGTTTCAATGGGCCAGTCATCCTGAGCCGTCTAGTCACAGAGGTATCAGTGTGTGCATGTGCTGACTTAGTTTAGACTCAACACACAGTGGCTTTACAGGCAAAAAATAAGTTAAAAAAAAAAAATAGCTTAGTTTGGTAGTAACTACATTTTTAAATACATGTAAACAGGTTATTGGAATTGTATAGATAGATAGATAGATAGATAGATAGATAGATAGATAGATAGATAGATAGATAGATAGATAGATAGATAGATAGATAGATAGATCTTAAAATACTTGAACAGGAGGAAAACTATACATTTTTTAAAATGAAATTGTCAGTCCTTTCATCAAAAGGACTGACAATTTCATTAATATATTTCTGAAATTATGTCATATGCACTGTTTTGTAAAGGATAATGTGGCACCTATGTGGGCGGAGTCTGTTTCTCTTGTGAGCATAGTTTGATAGTAGAGATTAGACCTGGGCAACATATCGAGTTTTCTGTTTTAGCAATATAGAAATTACAATATCGCCTATATCAATATATTTCTATTTTAAAGCTTATTTTCTATTAAATTACTTGTCAAAAAAAATAATTTCTGTCACTGCTTCAGGACAGACAATGAAGTCGATCTATTCTATTCTATTTCAGGAGTCGCTGCTTTTGCTACTTCTCAGAACAGCATGAAAAGCAGAGTCAGAAGGATTTCTAACCCAGACCTTCCCCTAAACAAGCCACGACAGAAGACACTCACACGTGCTGTCCCTTATAGCACAAAAAGCCAAAAGTGTCACATATTGTGCAGCTGTTTGTTAATAAATGTGCCTGTGTGGTATTTTGCATCAGCAAATTTCACCTATTCTTTCTGTTAAAATTTTATTTAATTAAAAATATCAAGATTTATATGGTATTTTGGCATTTTGCGGAAAAACTAGAGAGAAAAGAATTTTGGTCCATATTGTCCAGTGTTAGTAGAGATGGGATGATAAACAGAATTCATGATACAAGAGACGATTCAGCTCATTTTGGAAAGGAAAAAATAAAACTTAGTTTAAACTGGCAAATAATGGGAATTGACAAATCATGAATGTGGTTAAACTGGTAAAAATAAGCATGAAATGTAATTAAAAAAAAAAGAGGTTAAAAGTGACAATATATGGTCAACATGTGCGACATTAGGTGAAAAAGTGGCGGAAAGGGTTTATATGTGCCGAAAATGTTTTGAAAGTGGAAAAAATGTGCAGAAAATGCATTGAAATTTGATGGAGAAATGGCAAAAATGCATTAAAAGGAGCAAAACTATAGCAAGAACAAGTGATGAAAGTTGCTTAGAATACGGTGTGTAAAAAAAAAAGGGCTGTCTTAGTTTCTTAAAGGCATCTGGAAACCCCCTCCCAGGACCCTAAATGGGGTCCTGACTCCAAGTTTGAGCACCCCTGATCAACACAACCAGTTCTCCCCTCAAACCAGCCTGTGTTGTGGAAGTATTTAACAACTACATTATCATGTAGAACAATTCTAATACAAAGTGACAGATCAAGCCCAATGCTTACAAGTACATACTCAGACCATATGGCTTTGTCACCATAGTGAAGTTAGCTTCTGCTGTACTAATCACTGCCAAAGCAGATGCACAGACTGAGGCATTATTGGCAAAATAAAATGCTATTTTTTTTTACTTTTTTTGTGTGTGTGTGTGAACAGCTGGCCAACATTTCTAAGCTACAGAGAAAAGAGTGACATGCAGAGATAGAGAAAGTAGAGAGTGGATTGGTGCAAAGGCCCACAGCCACAACCCATGGAGACACAGCTGAGAACCCCAAGAGTTGAGGATTAGGTTCTCATCCAGATTTTAGACTGGATTTGGAGGCTTCCCTAAAGCTGGGTCTGTATAAAAAGCCCCCCTTTTCCCTCTCAATAACCAATACATTGTGTGTATTTGTTAGAAAATATGGACAAAGACATTTAACCCATGCGTAATATTATTCAAAGGACGCTGATGCTGCTGCCAGCCAAAGCAGCAGTTAACCAGTCAAGCAGCAGGCTGGATAAAGTCCTCTGGGGGCCCTGGGGAGCCAAAGCTGGGCACTAGCAAGAGTGCAGATTGACCAATGAGCCACTAAATACACACAGATGTGCATTCATATTCAAAACACTAAACGGCACAAAATCCCAGTTCTAATAGACACATTCAAGGCATTGATGTTGAAATTGTTTGTTTTCTTGCCTAAAAACTGGCCCATGTTTGGCCCTTGGAGTTTGACACCCCTGATTTAAATGAATTCTGTACAATTTCAATGGTTTTTTTGGACAATATTTATTAAAGCATAATACATATACCATATAAAACAATAGTGCATTTACAAAATAAAAATAGGGCTGTTTCAAATTCAAAGAAAAAGCAAATTAAAAGTGAAAATCAGGCATGTTTTCCTACACAAACAGTTTTAGAGGTTCTTTCAATTTATTTTCAACTCCATCACTTCTTTATTTAATGAGAACGGAGCTCTTACCTAAAATCTTTATTGAGAAAACATCACTTATTTATAAATTACAATACATTGTGTATAATGTGTACAATAAATGGACATGCATTTACAAAACCATCTTAGAAAGATTATTTTAAATCCAAGAAACTGAAGGAACATTCAAGGACACGTTGTGCACTGGTCATACTGGGAGAGCATTGCATCAGATTTGAGTGGGTATGTTTGTTAAAACCTTTAATGTGGTTTTCAGATTAGCACTTTTAATCAGTGCCACAGTTTGAGCGTTTCCTTGTCGGCTAGAATGCTACCGTAAAGACTTAAAGTGCATATTTCAGATACGTATTCTATTAAAAGATACAAAAATAAAAGAACCTCAGACCTTCGTTAGCGTCTGCTGGATAGTACAAGTCATCTGAGTCATTGGATCTGATCTAGGCTGAGACGACACAAACACTCACTGGTGACTCCATCATCACTGATTTCATTTCTTCTCTTATCCTGACCTCGACCTAATTACTGCCACAACCCAAAAAAAACTACCAAACAACAATAATACTGCTTTGAAAAGCGTGAGAAAGTAAGAATCTAACAAATTCACTGGTAAGAAAAATGATGAGATACTAAAGATTTGATGTTATGAGATTATTTCAAAGCACAAAGACAGTCATCAACATCCCCCGACAGATTGGTTCTCATTATAACTCACAACCTTTTCCTAAATGTCCTAAATCTAAGAACATAGATGTATACATAAGAAAATATGACCACATCAGAATATAAATTTACTAACTATCTTAAACAGTTTCTAAGAAAAGCTGTCCCCTTTGAAGATACCGAGAACAGAGTAAAGAAAAACGGAACAAGGGCAATAACTCCGGAAAACATAATTGCACATTTCTCATTTTCGAACTCCATCAAGGTACTGATACCCTGAAGCCACACACCAAATTTGGTCATCCAATCTTAAACGGTTCTAAGAAAAGCTGTCCCCTTTGAAGATACCTCGAACTGAGTCAAAAAAACGGAACAAGGGCAATAACTCCTAGAAAAAATATTGTGTGTTTCATATTTTCGAACTCCATCAAGGTAATGATACCCTGAAGCCACACGCCAAATTAAGTTATCCAATCTTAAACACTTTCTGAGAAAAGCTGTCCCCTTTGAAGATACCTCAAACATAGTAAAGAAAAACGGAACAAGGGCAATAACTACGAAAAAAAATAATTGCAGACTTCTCATTTTCGAACTTCATCAAGGTATTGATACCTTGAAGCCACACACCAAATGTGGTTATCCTTTGACGGACGCATCAGCTTCATCAGTTGCTCTGTTTATTTCATGATATCCACAGATATTCTAACTATTTTGCACTTCTCTGGAATGTTCTGTACTAAGTGCTGTTTTTTTTTTTGTTTTGATACACAAAAAATCCAGAAAACAACGAATATACCGTATTTTTCGGATTATAAGGCGCACCGGATTATAAGACGCACTATCAATGAATGGGTCGGACTGGGTCTATTTTCATACATAAGGCGCACAGGTTTGTTGCTATTATTATTAAGGCTCATTAAGCGAAACAAAACAGTCCGATAAGTCAAACTTTATTCATCTCATTAACATTAACTCTTAACATTGTTCAGGTTTAACAGATAAAATACAGAACATTACACTCACTTTTTCAGTTCAGTATGTTGAAGCACAGTACAGGTACATATCACTCCACGAGGCGTCTGACTACGGTAGCCCTGAAGCGCCAAAAATCCATCAAGCGGTGCAGCTTCATAGTTTACCAAAGTTGTACTAAAACATTGTGACATATTAATTTCATACATAAGGCGCACCTGATTATAAGGCACACTGTCGATTTTTGAGAAAATTAAAGGATTTTAAGTGCGCCTTATATATATAAAATACTGTACCTTACTTAAATTTAAGTTTAACACTTCAATTTTCTTTATTTATATTGCACATTATGTTAGCAATCAGTGGTTAAAATAATAAACACAATTTTGTTGTTTAAGCTCATTTATAGTTTTCATTGAGTCGGTCATTTATAAAAACCCATCTCTAATGGAAAAACGTTGCTTTTCATGTGAAATATTGTTATGCGATTAATTTAGATGAATTAATTATAAAGTCACTATTTTTTTTTTTTTTTTTAAATCACGTCCCGCCACTAAAAATAACAATCAATAATGATGACCAAATTTTGTCATTGAATTAGGGACATGGAAGCTTAGGATCAAAAGACTTTAAGCCCCAAAACTAAGTTTAAACCTTTAGATGTCTTTGAACGCATCTTCAGTTCAACCTAGTTGGCTTACAATAATTAATTATGATTGGCAAAGGTTCAGTGCGAGATAAAACGTAATTGGTGAATGTCACAAACCGTGAGTACAGCACAATAAACACACAATACTTCATCTTTAAAACCAGAGTAAAACCACAAGCTGCTGAATTTACACAGAAAGCGACGCAAACTTCCACCATGACGTCTAGTAAAAAAAACAAACAACGGCTGGAGGTAAAACATTTGCTACAGTCTACACACTGCATCAATAATTCAGTTTGTGTGTCATCTTAAGAAGACAGTGTTAGTGTTATTTCATCAGTTAAATGAAATATACATGAACAGTATGTTTTGATATCATTGGTTCACTCGAAGGTTATTTTCACTGTCATGAGGCATCATCAGAATCCTGTTGTGAAATAAACGAGAGGAATGTATTTGGGCCTAAGATTGTCTGTGATTTGCAGGGAAAACATTAGAATTAATTTCCTAAAATAATAATATTATCCATAATATAGCTATTGTGTACAGTGTTTGCACTTCCTTCTGTGATCACGGGGAATACCAGGAACAAACTAGAACAAAAATGGCTTTAAATCACTGTTATTCTTGTTTGGCAAAAAAACAATGCAAAATCATGGTAAGAATGAAAAAAAAAACTAGAGGTGGGAGTTGATTACACAAAATAATTTAATTAATTAGATACTTTGTAAATAATTAATCCAAATTAATTGCATAACAATATTTGACATGAGACGCAATGTATATGACTGAATCAATGAAAACAATGAATGAGATTAAACAACAAATTGTGTTTATAATTTATTTATATATTATTAAAAAGAATTATGATTGCATTGTTCACAAAGCACAAACTTAAATTTATGTAAGCTATATTCATGCTTTTCCAGCTTTTTTGTAAACTTTGAAAAACACATTTGTTTTTGTGTATTAAAAGAAAAAACTGCACTTTCTACATAGCAGTTGATAATTTGGGTCAGACGATGCTATCTGTAGCAGCGCTTCTAGCCCCGCCCACATCCTCTACCACCGAGAGTGGTCGACTGTCCACTACAATCATTTATCACTGACTTTGTTCATTTGTCACTCATGGATTTATTCATTTTGGATCTGAACCCTGTCTGAGTGTCAGTGTGGATTGGGGACACTGTTTGCTCCACTACGACCATTGTCTGTGCTAGCTGCTACATGTTTAGCATTGATATGCTAGCGGAGGCTAGCAGAGATCCCCTGCATACAACTGGGCTTTAGTTTTCAATCCTATATGTTAATTTAAACTAAAATGAATGCCCTCGCAGCACAGCAACGACTTATCTGGTTCTCCTGTTTCTCGTGTTGCACTCTGTGCATCAGTATTATGAGTAGAACAGGAACTCGTGCAATGAGAAAGGTTCCGTGATGTTTGGAGTGAGAAAAAAAAAAATGAAATAACTGTTTTTTTTGTGGGCGTTTTTTTTTCTTTCTATAATTACTTAATCGCTATTAATGCGATGAAGTCCCAGCACTAGTAAAAACGCTTCTATGCATCCTTTCGCAGGACTCCGCCTCCCACAATGCTATGCGCGAAATGCCAACAAACTGAGTGTTTAGGGTGGAGATAAATAAAAACTTTCAAGAAGCAATTTTGACCTTTTTTCCCTTTTATTTGGAGTAAATTATGTTTGATTCACTGATCTATGAGGCCTACACTTTGATTTCCTTTATTCAGATATTATCAAGGTTAGCAGCTTTAAGTCAGAAATGTTATTGAGGAGGAATGGTTGGTCCTAGCCAAGGTATACCTGTTATGAGCCACTGCTCTTAATAATACTTCTTTATACAAACTATACGGTGTTTTACTTTTCCTGTCATTTTTAAGCTGGAATGGATGTTCTGCCAGGCAGGTTTTCACCTGCGAAGCGTGACTTTTAAACATTATTTCTATGTATATTTGCCATTGACTTGTGCTGTTACATATGCCTGTCAGCAGTAAGATAACTTTACCATAAAAGGGATTTGTCTGAACAGAGACTATATGGCATATGCTCTACTACACTACACATGTGAGAAAGAAAAACCCATTTAAAAAAAAATTGTCCGGGTAATAATTTAGAGAAGGTAATAATCCTCCTGCTCATTAGTCTATTTTGCTGGACACAATGCCGGTGTCCTATTCCTTTGATTATTCCTCCCACCCTACAGCAACACACACTTATCAGGCAAAAAGCCACCAACTCATTACAATATTTTTTCTCGTGCTGTTAAATTGCAGTCGTTTCTGTCTTTTAGGCAAATCGACTCTTGTACGAAAGAATAATACGAGCCAGGCTAGAATCATAAATTCATTGAACCAAACTCCTCCTCAGCAGTTTTTCCTACATCCTCCATAAGCCCACGGATGCAAAGGGAAAGGAGATTAATAAATAAACATGGTCAAACATTCATCACTGATTCTGTGTGTTCAGGTAAGACTTAAAGCTTATGTACTCACTCACATTTGAGCCTCATATAAACCGCCATTGTTTGCATGAAAGTTAGTTAATGTGACTTAAAGAAAAGTGATCAGTTCCCCTATAGCTGGGGTGTCAAACTTAGTTTAGTTCAGGGGCCAAATATGGAGCAGTTTAATCTCAAGTATATTAACATCATTGTGCCTATAATTTGCACTTCTATGTATAGAAAAATACAAAATATGTAAGAAACCGACCATATCCAATAAATAACGGACAAATATCAGTCCCAACAGGATGTTCACTTTAAATTTCCTACATTTTATGACCAATTTCTAGGGAAAATTTAAAGATTTTGTAAAGATTGAGTTTTTTTTTTGACTTTTTGATATTGAAAATGACTGCAATCATGTGATATAAGCACCAATGATTCCTGTTTTTTCTGTCATTTTTACTTTCTTCTGCGGGCCGAATTGCATGCTCCAAAGGGCCGGCTTCGAGCCCCGGGCCTTGAGTTTGACACATATGCTCTAAACAACCATAGACTGTTTGTTACATAAAGCGATTGTAATAAGCTGTCTTTGCAGGATTTAAATTCCAGGCAATTAAAGAGTGGAGTGAAAAATGTGGCAACGTCGTCTGGCAATGGTTAGACAGGCCATTTTGGTGGTGTGGGGGGTGGTTGGGGGGGGGGGGTTCTATTGTTCTTTGTTTTAGCTCACACGCACAAACACAAGTAAAGTCCTGACACGTTCAAGCAGTGATTCTGGATTTATTCATAGTTCACTGCGATAAAAAGAAAACTCATTAAGACGGTGAAAGCACCAAATGATTTGGTTTTGCTTTACCGTAGTGGTCCCCAAACATGGGGCTGCGAACCAGTACCGGTTCATGACCACCTGATAACAGCCCGCTAAGGAAGAGTAAATCATTTTTTTTTTATATAATTTAAAAGTTGATGTACAGTATGTTCTGGTCATTTTATTTTTGAAAAACTGCCACTTCCGTAATTGACTGTATTCAATGCAGAAAAACACCTAATAAAGAAAACACCAGCTATTGGTCTTTGTGCCCATGGTTGTCTGGATGTTCCCTGGTTTACATCTCCAACTATAACCTGAATAATACCAAGCTTCACGCTGGCTACGGTTACATGATGTTCTTTAATTCGGGATCACTTATTCAGAAATAAATAATTCAGAATTAAAGTGTTCTGCTTTGCGTTTTCATGGAAATACTAATTCAGAATTGAGGTTTACATGGAAAACACGTTTATTCATCTTTATTCAATTCCGCTGTAGGTGTGGGGGTTGGGAAGGGTTCTGATTGGACAGAAGGTGAACGTGACGTATTCAAAACACACAACAAACCTTTTCTTTATGGCCACAACACAGAAGACCACATAATAAGAACTGTTTTCTCTTTTATTTAGATTGTAGTTTTGAAGCAGCAGCTGGATGATAACATACTGGTTGGCTTTGGTCAGCAGGTGAAGGTAGACAGAAGACAAACTTTGGCCAATCAAAGCCAGCAGTTAGTGTAGTTTTGAATTAAAGGGGAATTAAAGCTCTCATGTAACCGTAGCGACCGTCTTCAACCTGTTACCAATAGTTTGTGGGAGAAAAAAATGCTCATTTCTATGTAATTTCTATGTGTTTCAGTTATGGAAACTATTGTGAAGATGTCCAACCTATGGTTTGTGAATGCCTGGGTGGTCACAGCTGTATTCTTTAGGTATGTTCTAAGAATCTAACTTATCTTTTATGGAAATAAAATTGATGAAAAGGGCAAAGAGTAGCGAGCATAAATTGGATCTTGAGCAACAGATAAAAGAGCGACTGCAGAGAAAGTGCAAGTCATCTCCTGCAGAGTATCATTGCATGATGATGATGATGATGATGATGATTATTCACCACTGGTAAGAAATCAGAGAGAAGAAGGTATTATTATCCCGCAGCTCAATTACACCGCTATTCCTCCCTGAACCTTTCCAGAGCTCTTCATCGGAGCTGATTTGGACGGCCTGCAGCGAACGGAGAAAAGTGACAAACAACTCAACTGTGCCGTGAAACGTCTTCACTCGAGGTGGGAAATGAAGACGTGAGGCGGGGAGAGAACTAGAGCCAGGGTTGCAATTAAAAGGATGAAGGTGTAGTCGAGGATAAGGGGTGTGAAACGTGACCGTGGAAACGCGGTAAATGCTTTTCAAGTGGCGCCCTTGAAGCTTTGGAAAAAAACAGATCAGAAAGGATGTAAATGCACTTGTGATTGAAAAAACACCTGTTGGCTCATTAGTGGCTGCGTTAGAAGTGACTACGGCAGTTAAACAGAAAGACTTTAGGCAGTTCTCTACGGGGGACGTGATGGCACTAAAATAATGTTTATTTTTTTGTTAAAAATGATAATCATACTAAATATTACCAGCAACTCACAAAACGATAACAAAAACACACAAAATAAGAGAAAAATGTACTGAATAATAAACATACACACACACACACTAAGAGAGAAAAATACTTACTATTACCAGCAACACACAAAACGACAACAAAGACATAATAATTGAGGGAAAAATACACAAGACTGCTACAAAATGCACAGAAAAACAACATAAAAAAACAACACCAAAACACACACGCTGAGAGAGAATCATTTAAATAATACCAACAACACACAAAATAAAAGAAAAATATACTGAATAATGAAACAAACAACAAAATACACAAAAGGACACAAAAAACACAAAACAATGAAACAAATGATCTTGATTAGAACATGGACTGAAAACACAAGTCAGTTTTGGTCCCACATCAGGAGGAAGATGATGATAAATGATAAAAACTATAGAAATAAAGGCACTTCATTCTGTGGGTGTGTGATTTCACTATAAAACAGATGCAGAAGAGTATGTGGGAGTGTGCACGGTACACACGTGTATGCTTTTCATGTAGGTGTTTGTATCTAATAGAACAACCTTGACGCCCGTGCATGTTCCAGTGTTCTGCACAGAGGGTTCTCCTCAGGCAAAACAATGGATGTGCACGTGTCAGAGGGTATTCAAAGTTAGGCCAGATTCAGCCTTGCCTTACTTCCCAAACCAAAATATTGTGATATATATATATATTTCATTTATTTACTTCATTTTTACAAAATCAAGAGAAATTTGCAATATCACACTGTATATATCCTCACAGTAAGTAAGTAAGTAAGTAAGTAGTTTATTTATAAAGAGCTTTTTGCAGATAAAATCACAAAGTCCTGTACAGAGTTGTGGTAAAAATACAAGTGCAACACAATAGAATAATAAAACATGGGGGCATAAAAATCATAAGAACAGCAACATTAAAGGATAAATAAAAAATATAAAATCCAGTAACTAAAAGCTTTTCTGTAAAGTGTAGTCTTCAACAGTTTTTTAAAAGTGACCACACAGTTGAGCTCCCTGAGAGACTGGTGCAGGTTATTCCAGAGTCTGGGAGCCACAGCCTGGAACACCAGGTCTCCTCTGGTTTTAAATTTAGTTTTTGGGGTCTTTAGGAGACCCTGATCTGAAGACCAAAGACATCGCCCTGATGAGTAGGAGAACAACAAGTCTGAGATATATTTAGGGGCCTGACCATGTAACGCTCGGAACGTGAGAACTAATATTTTGTATTCTATTCGAAACTTAACTGGAAGCTAGTGCAGAGTTGAAAGAATGGGGGTGATGTGGGATGTTCTAGAAGCACCAGTTAAAAGTCTGGCAGCAGCGTTCTGAACGATCTGGAGTCTGTTTAGGGTCGACTTATTAAAACAAGTGAAAACAGAATTACAATAATCAATACGTGATGATATAAATGCGTGTATGACCAGTTCCAGATCTGATTTTGATAAAAGATGAACAGGCATGTTTTGGGGCAATATAACATTTATACACAATTACTTTTTGTAAACGGGTCCAACAGACACAAACGTAAATTATCAAACTAAATCTGATGTAATACGACGTGATATGATGGAAACAAACTAATTTTAGTTCAGGGGCCAAATACGGAGCAATTTATCTTAAACGAGCCGCAGATTTTAGGCATAAAAATGAGTAATTTGAACATTATTGTGCTTTAGTTTACACTTCCACGTATAAAATATGTATAGCACTGATAATATCAAAGCAAAAAGTGACACATATCAGTCCCCGCAGGATCTTCACTTAAAAAATGTGTAATTTTCTGGCTAAATTTTATGTAATATGGTAAAATTGCAGGATTTGGGAAAAAATGTAGAGTTTCTTTAACATTTTGAGATTAAAAATGGTGTGATATAAGCATGGGGGAAAATGTGAGCCCCGCTAATATTGTGGCGCTTCATTGAATATGTGGATTATTTTTGAAGATTCCTACAACTGAATTAGTTGGTAATTTACACAATAATTCATGGTTTTGCTGACTTTGTTTTCTTCTGTCGGCCGAATTAAATGTTCTAAAGGGCCAGATTTGGCCCCCAGGCCTTGAGTTTGACACGTGTGCTTTAGAACATCAAATTCAACCTGAATCATTGTGTAAAAATACCAACTAATTCAGTTGTAGATATCTCAGCCCTTCCAAAAACATGAATTCTATGAAAAGCCACAATATTTACCAGGGCGTACAGTTTTCCCATGCTTTTATTACAGGATGGCAGTTATTTTTAATCACAAATTGTTGAAAAAGAAAGAAAAAGAAAAAATCTTTATCTTTTCCAAAAGCAATTTTATTAAAATTATTCTACAATTTTTTTCCAAATTGAATAAAAAATGGTCACAAACTCAAGGAAAATGAAAGATTGGATATTGTCTGTAACCATTACTTTACATATATTTATAGGGTAGAATAATGTTGCTTAAAATTTGCAGCCCACTTCAGGTGAAAGTGGTTTGTATATATTTGGCCCTTGAACTAAAATACATTTAACACCCCTGGCCTAAACCCGTAACAAAATATTTTGGGACAATATCACACATTTCAACAATATTTTTCATCATAAAACGATGGGTCTAATGTCTATCTTTAGGTATGTTTTTTTGAATTTTCATAGTCTGTGAAGACATTTAATTAGACATCTCTGCAACTGTTTAAAGCTGTGGTTATAAAATGGTACATACTCCAGATTGGCAGATACTCAATGTCTAAAAATCAGAGCCTAAAACCCAGGCATTACTAGTTATGATGCATCAAACCGATGAAAAATCTAACGTTGTGTTGTTACTAGGGCTGGGCAACATAGACCAAAATTCATATCTCAATATATGTTCTCAAAATGGTGATATACGATATAAATCTCTATATTTTTACCTCAATAAAGTATAACCAGAAAGACAATTCTGGGTTCACAATATGAGCAATTTGTCTTTTTCCCTCTAAGGGACAGCACGTGTGAGTGAGTTCTATAGTGGGGCTGGTTTAAGGGAAGGTCTGGATTAGGACACACTCAGTAATCCATCTAAATGTGCTTTGTTTTAAGTCGCAGCAAAGCAGTGACTCCAAAAATGAGTATTTTAAAACAAAATAAGCTATAAAATAAGCTATATCAACATACTTTATGCAATAATTGTAATCTTCTATATGACCAAAATAGAAAACTCAATATATCTTGAAGCCCAGAACTAGTTGTTACTGTGTTTTAGGTGGTTTTTTTTTTGAAGACGAGTCAATAAATACACTATTGATGTAGTTATTTAATGTTTTTAAAGCTAAAAAGCAAATGAAAAAGTCACATTTGCATGTTTTTCCACATGCTCTGTCCACATAGCTAAATAACTACCTAAGTCTCTGGGGCTTTGCTGCTTTGTTGGGTTGTTTGTCCAACCTGTTCCAGTGAAATGTCACATCAAGTTTATATGTTGGATAAGATTAAAACAACAGCAGGGAAGCAAACAGGGCTTTGGTTGTACACGTCAATGTGACTGTTTGCTCTGCTCTGCTTGTAGTAAAACGCCGACGTTGCTGCTTCATGCAAGATTTTATGCAAATAAGAGGTTCACGTATGTAGACAGAGACAAGAAATGTATTCCATTTGCTCTAAGCAAAACCACAGCGTGCCAGAGAGAACGAGGGCTTCACAAAGCTACTGCGTGTTGTACTTGTGTGTAGAAAACTGACGTAACATATTATTAGAGAGGCATATAAACTAGGGATGCACCGAAATGAAATCGGAAAACCGAAAATGAGAAAACCAAGGCTAAAAACTGGACAAACAAAATAAATGATTAGTTCCATTGCATTTATGGGTATAAATGTGTACTAACCTCACTAAAATTAAAGCATTGCAATTGTATAAGTTAATATAATTGCTTCAAAGAAAAAAATTAATTAAAAATGTGCAAATATGTATGAGGGTTAGGGATGCACCGAATATTCGCCCACCGAATATATTCGACCGAGTATTGCAAAAAAAGCAAAATTCGGTCTTGGGTTTAGTGAGTTAAAATCAAGGCCAAATAGTAACGTGTGATGCAATTACGCAATCAAACAACGTGCAGTGATTTTGAGTCAGAAAAGTGTGTGCGCGTTGCTGCAGAACCAGAGCAGCAGCTTCTCCTTTCCACACACAAACACAGCCAGACTCTGAAAGACCAGAATAGGTGAAGTTACACGACCCAACACAACCGATGCCTCAAATCAAACTGGGTTCCTTTGAGGATTACGCCAGGATTTGCGTCCACATGGGATTTGTGGAACGTTTATCTTGTATTTTCCTCTTTTAACAGTTTATCCATATTTTCCTTTGTCTCGTATATCTGTTGGTCTTCCTCTGCTTGTGTTTATGATTTATCCTCTCCCGGTTTCTCTCTTAATCACACAGACATTTCTTTTGGGCTCTTGGCATTTAGCTTCAGTAGCAGAGGTAGAAAAAGAGACAAGAACTATAGAGGAGCAGAATGCTGTGAGTTTGTAGAGTGGAATGACATGTCAGAGTCAGATCCCCACTATCTCTGCCCAGGCGTCATCTCATCACCATGTGTCTTCACTGAACTGCCATGTAGCCTTTTCTCTCGCTGCCACTTCCCCTCATCTTATTAAAATAACACAATGAATGCCTAGACATTAGCATATAGTGAGTTGTAGGAATACTGAGGCAGTAGCTCATGCTTAGTGTCATAATTATTCTGCCTGCGTGGGTGTGATTGCATGTCCGTGTGCATCTGTATTTTTACACATGAATCAGCTTGTTGCATGTCATATTAACAGCACTGCGACTATTTATAAGAAGTTTGTAATCAGCCGTGCGCGTCGCCATAAAAAAAGCCTTTAGTTGTCTTTCTGCCATAATAGTCACATCTAACTAAAGAAATGTAATGAGCTAATGACTGTATACACTGCACTGCCTTGCTCTTCATATTAAAAGTGGAAGGAATATGATGCACACGCAACATGGTAGAGAAAAGTTTTTGTTTGTGGGAGTTGCTTGGTTCAAAAATGGTTTTATTCGTTTATAAAGCAATACACGGTGTTGCCCCAGACGACCTATCAGAGATGGTTTTAGTTTATGACCCCAGACGGACCCTTAGGTCCTCTGGTCCTACTCTGTTAGCGGTTCCAAAGAGAAAAACTACAAAGTTTGGAGGCTCCTCCTTCAGTTTGTATGCTTTAATGTAGTGCTTTGTCATTTTTATGCTTCTAATTTATTATTTTTTTATTGGAATTATTTGACACGTTTATCTTTCATTATTGTTTTAAACTTTTACTGTTTTCATGCAACATTTAATGTTTTATATTTTATAAATTCTTCCTTTTTCTGCTTTTGTGTTCTTGTTGTTTTTATCTCCTACATGTATACCAGTGTATAACCAGAACATTGGCAGCCAATCCACTGACAGTCAGTTAGTTTAGTGTATATATGTATATATTCTGTTTTTTAATGGGTAATGTCTTTTCCCCCCTCTTTCCCCTCATGTGTGTATATATCTTTTATTTTGTATTATTATGTTTTTCATTATTCTTTTATTTTTTTATTTTATTTATCTGCTGCTGGAACTGTGCAAATTTCCCCTTGTGGGACAAATAAAGGTTATCTTATCGTACTCGATTTGTCATCATTTTAATTATTTTATTAAATAAATTCTGTGTGCATTAGTCTTTAAACCTTGTTAATATTTCAACTTTTGTCAATCACTTTAGTAGAAATCCTGTAAAACGCTTTGGATTACAACTGAATTTGTATAAAAGGTGTTATATAAATTTAAAGAGATATACAGGCATGAACCAAGCCTGGCACAATCACACCAATACTCTTTAACAGTATACATTGTGATATATCGCAATATCAATAATTACGAATTTGCCTTTTACAAGTACAAAATAGTAAATAAATTAGGGATGTAACGATTCACTCAACTCCCGATACGATTCTCTCACGATTTATTTTACAAAATGAGACTGTAGACAAATGATGATTGAAAAATATTCCTTTTTTTTGGGGGAAAAAAAACTAGAAAATACTGTACTATTTTCCTTTTTTTTTCATTGTCAAAAGAATCCCTTGATAAACTATTCAAAACAATGCAATTTAACTAAAAATAAAACTTTAATGAAATAAATAAAGGAATTATACAAATGAAGAAGCCTAATAATTTAAATTCTGGTTCTATAGTAAACAATACAAAACTGCATAATAGTTCTTTTTCTTTTTAAAAGTGCAACTGAAAATTTATTTTGAGCCTTAAAAATTGGACTTTAAAAAAAAAAAACCAGTCTGCATCGTATTTATGTCAGATATTTGTTTCGACCAGCAGAGGGCGCTGGTAACCCAGTGGTCGGTTGGGATGCAGGTATTCTGAGCAGTGAAGAAGAGATGTGATGCGCTAGCAGACAGAGCTAATAGAAAAACGTGACTTTTACAGATAGTCACGTAATATTACAGATATTCTTTTGGTGCTAAAGGGGTAAGGAATCATTTATGAACATGCTTAAGAGTAGAAGGCGGCCAGAAAGAAAGTAGTAGGAGATTCCACCGGCCGCCTCAGCATTTGGACAACAGAAGGATAAATAAATAGCACCCTCTGCTGCTTAAAAAAAGTACTGCGATTCAATTTTCAGAGAATTGATGTGAACCGTGATACCAATGAATCGATTTTTAACTGCCTTACGATTAATCGTTACATCCCTATATGAAATACAATTTATTTCATTTTTTTTTTTTTTACTTCCGATAACAAGTAAATGGTAAATAACTGTAAAGTGCCAATATCAAAACAAGTGGTACTTGGAAATTCAATTATAAGTTCATTTCCAAAAGGTTTAATATCGCAATTTTTTGCCAAATCGACTTTTTCTTGCACCCTTAAAGAGTAACTAAACCCCTGCTTTCTGCTGAGCTGTCACTAGGAGGGAAATTCAGAAAATGTCTTGATTAAGACACGCCCACTCTGTCAGCCTACAGCGCTGTGAGCAGAGACAGACGGTAATACACACAATGATGTGTCTGTGGACACACACATAGCAAGTTCATTAGGTGAGATGTGTAACTACAACCACACACACACACAATCACGACGTGAAGCTCACACACAGCCTTACAAACACCAGAACAGAGCTGCACTCCCACCACCTCGCACACATAGCGATAAGATGCACACACACGTCTGTGCTCACACAGAGACAGACGGGAATACACACATAGCATAGATGTGTGTGTAAATACACACGTAGCATAGATGTGTGTGTAAATACACACACGTAACACAGCGGACTTCCTCATTGAGGCTGTCTATCAATGCTCAGTGAGGGCTGTGATTGGAGGAAACCCTCCTCCCTCCTCTCAGCTTTTATAGAAAGGGCGGGGCCAACAGTGAAAGCGATGACGCAGGGGAATCTAAAGAATCCATTTCAGCCAATAGCAAAATTCATTTGTAATAGCCAACGTTCAACCCCTAGAAGCCAGTATATCTGATATTTTACAGATAAATACGCGGTGGATAAATAAGTAGGTTTGTGGTTTAGTTACTATTTAATAGATTCATGCATGGATGGATGGATGGTTTGAAGGACGGTGGTAGATGCCCACACACTTCAACACGAACCAATCACACCCTGCAATATTGTTTTAAGAAATTATGTTGAAGTACATATTTTGTGGTTGTTTTTATTATTGAGTAAAGGTTAAGATAGAATGTTCGCCATCAATGTAGATTAACATAACTGTGTTTTGTTGGGGCCTCGTTTTTCATCAAAAGAAGCGTTTTCCCTTTTTTGTTACATTTGATTTGTGAGTCACACGCAACTTGAAAGGCCTTAAAAATCAAAATCCAACCATGAACAGTGAAAATGTGAGTCATTTGCACAAAAGGACCCTCTGTCACTCCAGTGATCTGTAATTAACCTTGGTGACAAATGAAACCAAAATCTAGACTTTTAGAGCGAGAAGCAGAGCTGCGTGAATAGAACAATGGCCAGTTAAAGTTTATTACAGATTCCTTTATTGAATGTAATTAATTTTTGGTTATTTATTTTATTTTTGAATTAATATTTACCTGGTTTGTATATGGGCTGCTATGGTTAAGTACCTGTCCTATGGAAGTGTTATTGTTCTTAATATGTATTTTATGAAGTATATTTTGTTATTTTGTGTCATACAACACACCATACATAGGAATGTGTATGAATTTTGTTTTGCTTCAAAATAAAATAAAACAAAAATAATCCCTTGCTGTTATTTAAAATTGACACTGGAACACTGGAAACACAGCCCGAGCCATCCAAACCATGACCAAAAAAACTATACGTATTGAACCGTGGGATGATTGTATTGTTGCATCACTATTTTTATATAGGTTGTTTTGTATTAAAGCTAGAAAAACTCAGTTAGATTAATTACTGAGTGCGTCCTCACCCAGACCCAGAACTCACTCACACGTGCTGTCCCTTAGAGATGAAAACACCAAAAGTGGCACATATTGTGCAGCTGTTTGTTAAAGCTGGGGTACTCGATTTATTGTCTTTACTTAGAAAAAAAAAAGATTCTTATTAGCATCATATAGTATATCGTAAAAGTGATAATTTCTGGTCACCCCCTCCAGCTCCAATCACAGGATTTAGAGAAAGGAGGGGTGAGCAGCGTCCACGAAGGAGCCTCCTCATTGGCTGCAGCAATATATAGTGAAGCGTGTGCACGGTGCAAACTTGTTTTCAGTCTTGGACTAACTTTGGATGTGCCAGCGACTGTTTTCCTTCTACACAGGTAATCTAATGATCCATTTTCCTATATTTTGTGTGCATCCTTTTGATAAAACGTGTTTTACCGGTAGTGCACGTTCAGCTCTCGTGCGCGATTTCATGCACTTCCGTGACAGGAGGAGACTGGGAGGGATTATCAGAGTAGGGGAGGCGGGATTTAAATTCAGCCATGTCCCTCTGTCATGGTTCAAGAATCAGGTAGTGCAGATTTAATAAGTGCGTCTGTGAGGCATTTTGCATTAGCAAACTTAACCTAGCATAGTTTTTCTGGTCTGACTTTATTTGAATTAAAAATATTGAGATTTATATCTTACAACGCCATTTTGAGAAAAAAATATTGAGATACGAGTTTTGGTCCATATTGCCCAGCACTAATTGATGTTGGCTTTCATTTTGTTGATCTTGTTTTGTGAAATACAATCGAACATTTTAAAGGGATAAAGCCTAAAACGCTTAGCGGCATGAGAGCCGACCTCTCCATATGGCACAGGATCAATCCCAAACTACTGTTTCATTGCGTGTGTGTGTGTGTGGGTAAATGTGTGCCGTGTAGCGGTTTACACCAAACATTAACATGGCTACTAGCAGACTTTGGATAAAACTAAATCAGGTCCCCCAGCCTGGCTAAGGCTTCCATATCTGCCTGTATGTGTCCTCTCTCTCACGGGGCTGTGGGCTAAGCCTCTTACCTACGGGATTATTGGCATCACTAGGTATTATGCAGCTTCATTCATCTGGATGATTTGTTATTAATGTGTTGGGGAATGAAACCATCTGTAAAGGCAGCACGGGATGTTGGGAGGATGAGATGATTGTCGGGGGGGTGGGGGGACTGACTTACAGTTTTACTGATGCAGGCTAAGCTAAGGTTGTGTTGATTTAAATGTGTTTGTTGGGTGTGTGTGTGCGTGGGTAGGGGGGTCGGAGGATACATGACTAATTGGGGTGTAATGGTAGGTTTTGAGTAGGACTGACAGTAAGGGAGAGAAACAGCAGTTTGGATCTTTGATTTAGCAGTTTTACAGATGAGGAAGCACAAAGACGTCAAGCTGAGCACAGAGCACACACACACACGCATACACACACAACAGAGTGGAGTGTACGGTTCAGTTACACACATCACAGTTAGTGTGCTGTTAAATACCACATCTTTAAGAGATCAAAACAACTCTGAACACAAAAGTCAGGCATATTACCATATTTAATCTCTTCAGTACACTCAAATATTATTTATTTATCCATTATTTACCAAATTAAATCACATTGAGATCTAAATCTATTTTCTTTTAAATAAGACTTCTATATTTCTCTGTGATTTTCCTTTAAAGTAAAGTCACCCTGTGAATTATCCAAACTTCTCCTGAAAGCTCTTTGGTCTATTGCAGGGGTGCCCACATTTTTTCCATTGAAGGGCCAAAAATTAATCGAGTTAATAGAGTTCCGCGGGTCAAAACATTCATGTTCCAGTTCATGACATTAAATATGCAAATAACATAGCTGTGTACAATGAACTGGTCTGAGAAGTTTTGAATTCAAAGAACGCTTTTCTTTATTGTGTTTCATGGCATAAAAATATGAAACATCTAAAAGTCTTCAAAGACAAATTCAACCAAATAGGACACAACATACATACCCCGCCCATACGATCAAAACACTACATTTTCCCTGCCTGAAAAAATATGTAATCAGACCTTTTATATAGCGCTTTTCAAAGAAAACTCTTAACAGGAAGCTTTAGATATTTTTTCTTATACAGGCAAATCACTGTACTGTATTAGATCATTTTTAATATTTAAAAAAATATTCATACATTTTGGGCCAATAATTCTGGGCAATTTATGTGGGCAGCGGGCCAAAATAAATCAGGCCCCAAATAGGACGGCCATGGTCTATTGTATGTGTTGTTTTTGTGGTAATGTTAACATCTGTTAAAATAAAACTAAGTGTGTATTCACACTGTTGAATCTTAACGCAAGATATACACAATGAGGATTTTCTAAACCACCAATCTTCCCGAAGTCAAAAATCTGGTGTGAGCAAACGAGATCTAACAACGTGACCTAAAATTTCATTCCAAGCACCTCAGGAAGTTCCGACCTCCGACTTGAAAAAATATTTTGAAACACCACCTGAAGTCGGAATTCCTACTTGGCAAAGTTGTAAAAAACAAACTCCAGCCATGTTTGAAATATTTTGATCTGCTGCCGCTGAACTCCACGATCAATGTTTTCACCTCAGAAATGCCAAGTTCTGTGTCAACTTGAACTTATCATTACGTGTTTCACAGTCAGCTAGCTTGTTAAAGAGCTACAATCTGTCATGTGACTGAAGAAAGCGGACGACTCCCTTATCATGACCTTGAGATTTGTGACATGGAACTAAATGTAGCCGATCAAGAAACAAGCTAGCTGACAAACACTAAATCGTCCTGCCCGAGTTTTAAATTCTGTTCTTCTCCGCGTCGAAATATCGAAAAACCATGGCTGACTGTACCACGACTTCAGGTTGCGTTCCAAGTAACTTTTTCAAGTAGGAGGTCTGAAAATCCTGAGCATTAGATCCCATAGTTAGATCGCGTTTGATCACGTGACATTTCAGTGATGGGACAGAATGGTTGTGTGTGTGGTGTGTTAACATTATTGGAGCAAACACACAGTGTACAATCAAAACTGTTCTTTGCCAGATTTTTTATCTTCGTGGGTGGAGTCTGTTCAGATCAAGTATCTTTTCAAAGATTTAAAAAACCCTTATATGTGAACCCTACCTTACACAGGGAACTATACTACGGAGCTGCTTTCTGACTCAACACGGTGGTTGTACTTGTGAGAATGAGTTCTTACAGAAACCACCGCCGGCTCCCTTTCCACCGCTCCCCTCAGGCAGGTTGATCTCACTGAACCACACCTCTGAATAATGAGGGGGTTTGATCCCAGGCTGAATGACGTGGGTGTTATCCTCTGAGCGGAAAGGTGCCTCGTCACCCCTTCAGGAGTATCACATCTTCTGTCCACACCTTACAAAATGCCATACATCGGCCTCAAGGTTCACTGTGCGTTCTATACTGCCCAAGATATTAGAGGCCATTGTTTTTCATAAACAATCCCAAAGTAAAATCCTTGTGGATGGCTAATATCTACACTTTTTAAGCCCTAATGGTTTCAGCACAGCTCTACAGAACTAAGTTGTGATATAAGAGCCAGAGGACAGAGGAAACACACACACACACACACACACACAGCGTGCAGCTTTTGTTGCAACTTGACAACATGTCTGACAGTACATTGCTACTACACAGATGATTGAAGTACCTTGTGAACACATTGGGCGCCTTTGTGATGAGAGGCGTCCGTGTGGAGGAAGTGGTGTATGAGCTGCAATAAAAACCCAAAGTGTCACTTTAAAAAATTTACACCGACGCTACTTTTCAATAAATAATTTCTTGTTGGCTGTAAGATGATGACTGGTATGGAAATGACACATCAGCGCGAAGCATCACGTTCTGTTTAGATGGTTTCAGTTTGAGGTTCAGACTGGAAAGTTTAGTTTTGAATATGTAGCAACTTGTCTTTGAGTTGATCCAAAAAACTAAAGAACAAACACTTTATGTGCATATTTGTGCTGCCAAACAGGCAGGTGGGACACCCACAGTAAAATGTTACTGATGTAGTGATTGGGAGGTTTGAATTATCAAATTATGCAGTGCATCTTCAGAGTAGCTCTGGATTTCATTGTGTTCAAACTGTGCTCTGTTTAATGCAGGATAGCTGTGACTTTATAAGGTTGTACTTTCTGGGAGGAATAGTCTAACTTCTAATTACCATTTAACATAATAAACTTTACAAACTACGACACTGTTGGTAAAGAAACAAGGGAACTGCTGAAAAAACTAATTTTTTTTCTAAATAGTTTTGTATTAAATCTTTGTTATATGCACTAAATATTTATGTGTGTACGACAAAATACAGCTTTTTTTTTTTTTTTTTTTTTTTAACAAAACAAGCCCAATAACTGACCACATTGGTTTATCTCCATATTGGTACAGTAAATATTATTTCGAGCTGGGTTTAGAAAAGCAAAGTATTTCCATCAGGCAACAATACATTCATAATACTTGAGTACAAAACAGCCTAAATCAGGACTTTTGAAACAATAATTATTCAGTATAGCACTTCAGCTGACAGAAACCATTAATAGTGAACAGTGCTAACAAATGTGCATTTCCTTTGCAATACAAGTGATAATAAATGATGTAAAGCAGAGCCGATCGATCGCGTTAATTGCAGAAAAAGAATGGAATTCACTTCAATTTCATATTTTATTTGAACAAAATCAGGCAGAAATGGCAAAATAATAGAGAATAAACCCTCACATGCATGTTTGGGGACAATTTCACACATTTACATGATATTTTCCCCCATAAACCAAATGTCTGAATGTCTAGAAAGCTCAGCAAATGTCAAATCTCATGCAACATAATCTTGCATTTTTTCAACGGTATTAATATAATATAGGATTAATAACAATAGTTAACAAATAATCCTATTAAACATGTTTGGCAAAATGTCGGGAAGTTTAGTGAACATCTAATTAAGAAAAGCCAATTCAGGTAAAATGGGAAAACTATTACGTAAATGGCAAAATGTTATTGTTATTTTCTATTTGTGAAACGTGATGTCATATCACTGTTTATATTAAGAAATAACATTACACAATATTATTTTTTAGTGTTAAAAAAAAAGGGAATTAACACCTTTCCAAACCATAATTTCTAGGTAGCATCATAATGCTACGTTCAGCTGCTGCAATGATCTGTGGTCGACACACTTCTTCAGTATGTCAAACAAAAAGATGATTTATTACAAATAATAAATGTTGCAATTCACGTGAAGCTGACAGGACCATTATTAGTGAATAGTGCAAACAAATGTGCATTTTATGTATTTTATTTGAACATAATCAGTTGGAAATGGCAAAATAACAGGGAATAAACCCTCACATTCACATTGTGGGACAATATCACACATTTACACGATATTTTCCTCCATTAAAATGAGAGGCTGAATAACTAGAAAGCTCAACTCTCATACGCATGCTACATGTGTTTTTTCAGCTTTTCTGATGCATATGTAAGAATATAGGATTAATAACAATAGTTAACTCAATTAATCATATTAAGCATGTTTGGCACAATTTTGGGAAGTTTAGCAGACGGTGATGAGATCTAATTAAGGAAAGCCGATTAAAGTAAAACGGGAAAACTGTGATGTCATATCACTGTTAAGAAATAACAATAGTGTGATTAAAAAAGTGGAAATTATAAACTCTAATATCTAGTTAAACTTCTTCTCACAGATTCTTCAGTGTGTCAAACAAAAAGTCGATTTATTACAAATAAAAAAAGTTGCAATTCCAGTGTGAAGGTCAGTATCAGTACTAGCCTGAATCTAAACACACTTTGATAAGATACGAATGTGTGAGTGTGGTTTCTGACTCAGAGCTGGATGTGGTTGTGTGAGGGAGTCCGAGTCAGTGTGACTCAGTGCAGTGAGTCTGAACTATAGAGGAATGAATCACTTTGTGGTTGTGCTGGTACTGAGTTGGAGGATGGAGCCTAAATATGTTACATGTGTGCAGTAAATTCAATTCCAACTTGTAATGCCAAGTAAGACAATAATCTCAGTGTGATTGAGTTTTAATTTTTTAAAGGGATCCCCCACTGTTTTCACAAGTTTGGCCTAAAATCTTTAAAAATGTCCTTATTAGAAGTTATTTTGCATCATATTCACTTTCTTAATGCGACTACTTCACTGTTTTAGAGCCTGTGTTAACAGTTCATGATTTATTCAATTAACTTCAGCCATCAGAGCATCAGCCGCGCACTGTTAAGTGTGAGTAAAGGCCCGTTAGGAGAGCTCTTCTTCTATGCTTCATTGTCTACTACCGGAACTGTTGAGGTCACATTTTTTTTTCTGTTTTTATTCCCTTTTGGTCAACAAAAGAGGGTTACATCAGCATCTTTAACTTTTTATGTTGTCATTTTGACTGAAAAAGCTTCCAAACGGTCTAAAAATCAGGCTGAATGTTTCACTCCAATAGAAAACAATGGGATGTTTACAGGCAGTGGGGCCGCGTGACATCACCAATCAAGATGGCGGAACACAGGCTCTAAAACTGTAAAGTAGTCAAATGTTTAAAAGGCAATGAAATTATTTTGGTGCATGATAATGTGTTTTGTTAGACATAGATCTTCTGATAAGGACATTTCCACGATTTTAGGCCAGACTTGTAAAAACAGTGGAGGATCCCTTTTAATAATAATTTATATGTAACCTTATGATGTCTTAAAATCTGCTTTGTAAATTTTCCAGGTTTCTTTGTCAGTCAAAAGGTGAATTTATCTATGAAATGAATGTGTTTACGACGTGTGCACCCCTTTAAAGCTCTAAATCACGATAGAAATGTTTTGTTTCATCACTAAAATAATAAGATATTTAAGCACGTGTTTGTTAAAATGTATTCTGGCAGCCTTTTTATTTGGTTACTCAGTCTACTATTAAGTGTTTCAGAATGGAAATATATGCATTAAACATTTTTATAACACAGGTCATGTATCACCCACACGCACCGTCTCGACAAAACGGAAACTCTACAGCAGTGGAAACAGTGGACATCAGAAGTAGTGTTACGTGAATCACCGTGACTAACGGGGCACCCTTTACAGCATGCGTGAGCTGGAACCCCCCCACCCCCACCCCCCAGGCCCATAGGGACAGAGAAGGACTAATGCAGCAGAAAAAAAGCTGGCAACCAGATGTGAAGCTGCTGAAGGTAAAGTCACTCCAGTTTGTGTGAAAATCAATCCACGAGTACGCCTTAAAAGCCACTAAAAAAAGATGTCAGTCATGTGGACGGTTTTAATGTGTGAGCAGTAGCTGGTATAGCTAAAGTCTGCACTAAAACAACGTAATCCCATTCATGTGATTGCAGCCAGATGTGAAAAACCATTGGTTGCTGTATGTTCAATATGAGAGGAAAAGAACTGGACCCAGCATCTCTTTAAAGAGCACAGGTGAAAGTAATAGATTACAATTATTCACGTTACTGTAACTGAGTTGATTTTATGGGTACTTGTGGTGGCCACACTAAGAGGGAAGGGGCGGAGCCTATGCAAATGCCACGTGCACGTCAGTGACCAGAGACCCTTGTCATGTCGGAGGCATGCCCCCGCGCTTTCCGAAAATGTATAGGTCATAGTACTCAAAAAGGGGGAAACATTGTTATTGTGCTGGAATATTATTCTTTGTTTGATTGTTTGTTTGATTGTTTGTTTCCCGGTGTCGGAAACAACTCGCCTACTTTTCACCCACTGAATCATTATGTAGAGTCTCAAAAATTCAGACAAAATTAAATTGCGCGCCTCTCTAATTTCTGGCTATTTCCAATTTAAAAACAGGAAAAATCTGACGCGCCAGTGCCCCCAAGTACGCCAAAAATGCATTATGAGATAGGAACTGCCAAAAAAATTAATGAATCGTAGAATCATGACTTCTGACACAGAAGTAGACCATGACAAGACAAGTAAAAAATAATATTAAAACCACGCCAAAAAATACACAGGAAGTCCAGAATCTTGAATTGAAAATTGCCAAATAGCTATTTTCGCTCATGTTGTATTTTAACGCATTTCTCCCAGAACGTTTTACAGACAGGGTTCAAAAGCGCTGGAGGTCCTCTCGTGTGTGCAGGGCGGAGCTGTGAATTTTGGCCAAAAATGACAAAATATTCAATCTTTGGAAAATGCTCCCATTTGCACATACAAAGTCCGATTTGCGTCAAATGTGACTCAGTTGTTAAACTCTCAGCCCCAAAAGAACATGTGGTAAAACAGACTGACGCGTTAGCGCCCTCTACAGAGTTAACGCACTCCTCCGAGGGCGTTTCACTGACGGGCTCAAAATCGCTGGAGATCATCTAGAGAAGTGGGACACCAAACGTTATCTATAGATTTTTGATAACTTAAAATTTGCATTTTATGAAAATGCTCCCATTTGCACATACAAACTTTGATTTGCGTCACATGTGAATCAGTTGTTAACCCCCGGCCCTAAACCAGCTCAATGTGGAAATTGGCACGTTCGCGCCCTCTACAGAGTGAAGACAATTTAATACGTGGGGGGAAAAAAAAAATGCTTCATTGTTTGGAATTTTTCACAAACTTCTGTTTTGGCCTCTCGACCAAAAAAGTCAATGAGACGCATGCTTTATTTTTTATGGTGTTATTTTGTATCAAGATACTCTCCATTTTGTGTTAATAGAAAATTGGCCAAATCTTGAAGATCAGCAGCTCAAACTTTAAAGGGGACATATCATGGTTTTAAATCCTTCCTTTTTACATATAAATCATACAGTTGTGGTCTATATGAAGCAGAACTGCAATGCTTGGGTCTGAATTCCTCATTATTATAGCTCCACCCCTTTTCTACCCCTTTTCTGATGTGCTTCTGAGAGCAACTCGTTTTGGTGCTGTCTCTTTAAATGCAAATGAGACACTTCATACCCCGCCCCCTCTTCAGGTGACACTCGGTTCAACTCCACCCTGTTCGGCCATTTTTGTAGTTTGATAGAAGAGATACGGCTATGTAGCGGAGCATAAACTTTTTATTCAGAGGTTATTTACAAAATGTCAACAACAAAAGACTTGTCCATCCAGCCTTACATGTTTGAGCCAGAGTCTGACCCGGCGGAGCGAGATGAAAATGAAGATGATGAGCCTGCAGAACCCTAACAAGTGAGCTAACACAAGCGCCGAGCTAACGCTAGCGCCAAGCTAACGTCACGAAATGCATTTCAATACAGGCTTTTCGGAGACAAAAACGGCAAAATGAAATGACTAATGAAAACTTTAGACTTAAATTAAACCACGTAGGCCATATCATCAAGGATCTAAAACAAGCACACAGCGCTAACATATGAAGACGGTGCAACTGCTAATGCTAACAAAACAATGACAGGGACGTCTTATCATCACACTTTTTAGCGTTATTTACAGCTTACCGAAGTGCTCTGTTCGTCGTCTCCAAAGATAGAAGGAATTGACCCTCAATCAGACAAAGTTTTTTGGCAAATCCTTCTTCATACTGGTGGAGGTTGATGAAGCAGTCATCCTTGAAGTGCTTCGCGCACACAAAAATGACCTTACCCACAGATGTGGGTAGATTTCCGTGAAAAATAAAACTAATAATACAATAATAATATAAAATTCACTGTTATATTATGTCTTTATATTAACTTGAGGTAGTGCATCAAAGGCGGCGCAGCAACGTCAAGGGTCGTTTGTTGCCACTTGTGACTATATTTGTACTTGTACTTAAACACATTAAAAGAAGTAATTTGTTACATTTCTACATCCAACAGTTACTGAGTAAATTATATATTTTTTTGTTTTAAAATGATCAATGGTCTTTGTGAAACTACAAAAAATGAAATATTTTTTAGAGTTCATAAATGTACAGTAGCTATACAGTAGTATCATTTTTTATTAATTTTTTTAATTGAATTAATTGGTCTTATTTTATTTTTTTAAATAATTATATATTTTGAGAAATCTTTTATTTTATACAGATGCCTTTGTGGAAAATAAATTAAGATTTTGTCTCTTTTTAAGTTTATACATGAGATGAGGTGGACTGGTGTCCATTTTTGGAAGTTTTATTTGGCCACTTTTCATTTAAATAAGCTAATTTTTACCCAATAAATAAAATTGGTTACATTTTTCCCTACATTTTGCTTCTTTTTGTTCCACATTTTTGTCCTTTTTTTTTTTTTTTTTTTTTACTATTGTTGCCACATTTTGCTCATTTAAGCTACCCTTTGCCATTACACACCACCTGGTTCCTCTTTATTTGCCCATTTTTTGACCACTCTTGACTGCTTTTGGCCCATTTTATTAACTTTAAACTTTTCTTCCTACGTTTTTGCCACTGTTGGACCATTTCTGGCCACCTGTTACCATGTCTGCCTGCACTTACTTGTCAAAAACCAAAAAAAAAAAAACACACATCGCGGACTGGCCCACGTCGGATCGATGGCTGACTGGGACGATGCCCGGTATGCCAGATGGCCAGTACACCCCTGGCAAGAGATGTTTACTGTATGCAAGCCAAGCGTGGAATGATTTATTACCACAAATAAACATAAGTAACTAGTAACTTTTACTTTGAGTAAAATCTAATTGAGCTACTTTTTACTTGTATTTGATTACAATTGTAATGACGTAACAGGTGGACCTGATGGTTTCCTCCTCCTCCCAGTCTAACGTGTATTGTTTGCATCACAGCTTCTGGCTCCTTCTGTTCTAGATCATAGAGCTGTCGTCCCCTCTGTCGTCTTAAAGCATCATTCACATCGTTTGGCACAAATGCATTGGCCTCAGGCGGGACACACACGTGCACACACACACGCACGCGCACACACACACAGAGAGAAGAAAATGCAGTCATTTTACTAATAAATTACGTGTGTGTGGCTGTGCCATATGTAGGGCCCAATAAAATCTGTTTTATTTTTTTCCAAATTCCATTTTATTTTTCCCCAAATTCCATTTTTTCCACTTAAATTTCTTTAATTCCATTTTATTTTTAGAAATATTTATCATCTTTTAAAGAAAACATTAGTTTTTAACTCCTGTGAGGAAACACAATAATTACTAATAAATAAAAAAACCCAAACAAAAAATGTACGTCAAAAATAAAGTGAGATACAATTAAAATGCAGATATAAGTTGTAGTGACATATTTAAATATTTATATGTCATATAAAGATGTATGAGAACTGCATAAATGTCACCCAATTTCCTCTCAGGGATCAATGATTTACTGAATCTGATCAGGTTTATTGATTAAGTTTTGATCAACTTAGTTTAAATGAACCTAATTTAAATGATCCTATCTTCTGTAGTTCTGATGAAATGTTGTTAGAATGTAACATTCTAATAACGTTGCTCCAACAAACTTTTGTTTTGTAAACCGGAAGTTCCCACTGAAACGGTTGTACTTGAGGTAACTTGCTGACTGTGAATGTGTAGCTACGACTCTACAAGGCAAAAGGCTGGAATAAAAAGAACTAAAGGACGACACGGAGATAACAGTTCAAACACTGAGCAGGGAAAGATGATTAAAGCAGATCACGTTTTCACGGAGCGCCGCTGCGATAAATGAAAAACGAGCAGAGCTACACAGGCACAGCAAAGTTAAACGGGCACTGGTGACTCTGTATTTAGGAGTCAGTGATGATTTGTGTTGTTTTCGACAGTGTTTGTGGTGATTTAAGATGAGTTTAACGCAGTCAGGACAGGAGGAGGAGGGCGGTGCACCTAATAAACGGTCCCCGGAAACATTTCCCCATAAAAAAAAACATTCTTTGCCCCACGGTGACAGGGCTTCATGCTGATTTTGTCCATTTCCGTGTTTATCTGTTTTCATTGGTCGATTCTGTGAATCTGTCCGCGATTCCGTTAACGCGGATTTTATAGGGCCCTACATGTGAGAGCTACTTCCTGAATGTGAAGCACACAGAGGTCAAAGGTCAGCAGTGTGGGCTGAAGGGTCGGTGGACTGACATGGAAATCGCTGGAGGTCTGAGAACTTCATTAAAAGTTCACTTATCCATTAATGAGTGCAGCACTGAACTGCTGAGGATTTCTGTACAACTAGGTTTCACCATCCAACAAACAATTATTCCTAAAGACCCCAAGGTTGAGAACACAGTGGTCCACTAGAGGTTCTCAACCTCGGGGTAGGGACCCCATTTTTGCTTATTTTTACCCTTTGTTTGCAACGACACCAAACTTGCCATATTTTAACCTATTTTCATCACTTTTTCTTGCCATATTTTTGCTCCTTTTAATGTATTTTTACTACATTATTCCCATTTCTGACACTTCTAGCAAATATCAATGCTTTTTTCTGCACATTTTTTCCACTTTTAAGACAGTTTAGGCACTTATAAACTAGAGATGTCCCAATACAACATTTTCACTTTTGATAATATATCGATATTGCAGCCTTGCATATCGGCCGACACCGATATTGATACGATACTATATCAGCACGGATCATACATACTTTTATTACTTATTCTGTAGTGTGGAATGTTAGAAAAGGCTTGATCAAGTGATGTTAGTGAACCACAGTCATCTATTGATAGAAGTACTGGAGCGGAACATTTTATCAGAAAGCTTATATCGGCGATTTTAGATGCAGTCCGATAAAATCCGATATTCGTTTTCTGGCTGATATCGGACCAAAATCTGATATCAATATCAAATCGGGACACTTCTATTATAAACCCTTTCCACCACTTTTTCACCTAATGTCACATATGTTGACCCATTGTTGTCACTTTTAACCTCTTTTCACCATATTTCATGCTTATTTTTTTCCAATTTAACCACAATTTGTCAAATCCATTATTTGCCTGTTTAAACAAACTGTTCCTACTTTTTTCCGCAACTTTTAAGCCAATATTGACACTTTTGAACACTTTAACCACTTTTTCTGTCCGTTTTTTGGCTACTATAATTACTAACAAATTTCTGTGGTTTTTTAAATCCCATTTCACCATTTTTGGTCACTTTTAACCCATTTTTATTTCTGATTAAAACAAGGATTCACATATTTAAGATGACTATACTAGGGTGCAAATAATAATAAACTTCCTGGATAACAGTGGATATTCCATTTTTTCAAACATGTGTTTGTTTTCTCAGTGTCGGAGACGGTGGATATTATTCAGACAAATAAATAAATGTGATTATCCCAGATTCTTAGAACTGATCATGTTTAGCTGCTCTGAACACACAGTGTATCCTGACGTTAAAAGGCGATCACCTTCTAATCTGCACCGAGTTAAAGAGAAACATTTATGCAGGAAATGATAAAATCATCACAGTGACCTGGGAGCACCCGGAAAAACACATTTAGCAGGAATGAAAAACACACTGTGTAACCATAGCGACGCAGAACGGAGAAGCTGGACAGTGATGTCACTGGTAGACCATTAGTGTACAAACATAGGCAATTTTAAAAACACATAATACAAATATTAGATAGATATGTGGATGATAAGTAGCAGTTTGAGTCAGGACAAAAATATGATGCAGTGTTTTTCAACCTCGAAATGTCTAGTAATGGGTAAAAAAAAAAAAAAAAAAAAAAAAAAACATTAAAATGATATTTCAAAATGTTTAAATACACACAAACAAAACGCAATATAAAAATATTTGAGGTAGTGCACGTTTATTTGTAACGCACTATTAACAAACATGATCAAAAACTAGTTCTGGAGCGAGAAAAAAGTTTATCAAAATGGGGTCACGACCCAAAAACGGTTGGGAACCACAGACATCATGGTTAGAAAAATAATGGAAATAATGCGTTTTTTTCTGTGAGTGAGTTGGGTTTTTAATGCATAAAAAATCTGTATTATATACATGACTAATATATTTTGTATGTTTAAAAAAAAAAAAAAAAAAAAAAAAAAAGAGCCTATAATTTACTATTGGTTATTATAATATAAGAACCATTGGTCCCTGAACAGATGGTGATTGATTTTAAAATTACTCAGAAATTTAAAAAAAATTGTAATAAAAACTTAAGTGGAGATTGTGATGTAAAAAAAATAAATTTATAATAACTTTTTTCAAATAATTTTACACATGGGTGATTTTATTTTTTTATGATGACTATACCATCTTTGTTTTTGCTGTTTTGTATGTGTTCGAAATTAATAAATAAAAAATAAAAATGTATTTATCGAGTGGTTATGAAACCCATTAATTTTAGGGAATTTTTGCAAATTAAAATACAATCCAAGTTGGTGATTTTTCACAAAAAATGTGTTGGTTTACATGCTAATAAAAAGAAAATGTTTCATTATTTAAAGAAATGCAAGGGCTTTATTGTGCTTTTGTCACTAATATCGTGAAATTATTTCTGTTTTGGGTCCAGAACTGAAATTGTGTTTTTAAAAAGACTAATATAATCTTTCTATTGTTTCACTTTGCACCTGCAGAGATGCATCAGGCTGGTAGGACACTTACTGTAGATACAGTGAGTAAAGTCCTGTTTAAACCTGCTGTGTAGCGTAGCGAGGATACAGTGACTGACTGTGTATGGCACAACGTGTCAAATCACTGAGCATCAGCTCCACTTATTATCTACTGGTTACACAGTGACTGTAGAGTGTGAGCTCGAAACATCACCTCCCTGGAGACTAATAGAAGAATAAAGCTCTCGGAATGAGAAATCCATCCTCTGATGAATATTTAAAGCCAAAGTATTTGGAAAAACATTCAAACATTGTGTGTAATCTCGTCTGTTATCTGAGTTGTGTCTGTGTCTCCTGCTCTGATAAAAACTCCTGATGTGATGATGACCTTAATCGGAGAACACACTCATCATAAACTACTCATCACATCAGCGTTGTTGTGTTTCATTTTTTTATATGTTTATTTTTTGCCTTGCAGAGGTGAAACTAACGGATTGCAAGTACTCGCGTTACTGTTTTTTAGTATTTTTCTAAATCAGTAATTTTACCTGCACTTCAGTACATTTTAAAAGAAGTAATTTGTTACATTTCTACACCCAACATGTCGGAAATGAACTGAATAAATAAATAAATAAATAACTAACTGAGTAAATTCATATTTTTATTTATTTATTTTTTTTGTTTTAAAATTATCAATGGACATCGTGAAACTATAAAAACATTAAATGACCAGACAACAATCTTAGCGTGAATAAATCTATTCAGGAGCCACGAAATCAGTGCTTTTCAACCATGGGGTCGGGACCCCACATGGGGTCGCCTGGAATTCCTGAAAAATCTTAATTCATTTTTGAATTTTTTAATTATATATTTTTTAAAAGATTTAAAAAAAAAAAATACAAACTTGAACAACTGTATTTACATACTTTCACTTTGTGAATATATATCTGAGCTCAAACATGAATAAAAACTAATTCTAGAAGAAGAAAAAAATGTCTTTTAGGGTCGCCAGAAATTATTGATCTCAAAATAGGGTCACGATCCAAAAAAAGGTAGTGAACCACTGCACTAAATACTGTTTCATTCCACTAATTTACTAAATGAGGTTCTTTAAAATGTGTGTTATCGCCATCATTTTGCTCTATGATTGTTTTAAAATAATTTTTTAAGCAAAATGCTTTAGTGGGACCAAAGGGGGGACTTGGATTCAGAAATGGGAGAAAACCACTGCACTAAGCCTGCAAGTTCGCCCACTTCCAACTTCATGAATTACACGTGTGTGTCAGAGCTGGGCGATGTATCGATATTTAAGATATATTGAGTTTTCTATTTCGGCGATATAGAAAATTGCAATACTGCCTAGAATTACAAATATTGCTTATATTGATAAATTTATTTTTAGCTTATTTTATATTGAAATACTCGTTTTAGGAGTCATTGTTTTCACTACGTCTCAGAACAGCATGAAAAGCACAGTTACTGGAGATGATCACTGAGTGTGTCCTAACCCAGACCTTCCTCTGAACAAGCCACACAACAGAACTCACTCACACATGCTGTCCCTTAGAGCAGAAAAAAAAGGAGAAAAAGCCAAAAGTGGCACATTTTGTGGAACTGTTTGTTAATAGATGTGCCTGTGCGGCATTTTTGAACGACAAATTAAACCCAGGAATTCTCTTTCTGGTCTGACTTCATTTTAATAATTTTCAAGATTTATATCGTATATATCGGCATTTTGAGAAAAAAAATATTGAGATATGAATTTTGGTCCATATCGCCCAGCCCTAGTGTGTGTGTGTGTGTGTGTGTGTGCGTGTGCGTGTGCGTGTGTGTGTGTGTGTCAGACACCCCTTCATTTCCAACACTTCCATGACCCCCGTTATAAAGGCCCTGATGTGATGGTGATGTTTGACTCCCACCCTCCACCCCTCAATCCCCTCCATCCCCGCCGATGATGTCTGCTCTCCAGCGGGGATGAGACGTGAACGCAGCGGGACTGTCAGGCGTTCTTACCGGCTGTTGGATGTGTCTGGTCGCCCCTCTCCCCGGCGGCGGGAGATGCTGCGGATGTCGTAGCCGGGAATGGTCGCTGCCAGCGGCTTTGTTCCCCGCCACCGAGTCCCTCTTCCCCCGCACGCTGGAGCCTCCGTTCTCCCCGTCCTCTCCGGAGTCGAGGGTGCTGAAGTTCCACACGATCAGCGTCTGCACCAGCAGCACCGTCAGGGCTGCGATCAGCGCCGACCGGGACCGCCTGGCCAACCGGCGAGCGCACAAGCCGCCGACCATCTTCACACACCGGGGGCTGCACGGAGCTGGAGGACCGTCCGTGGCTCTGCGCAGCGGTGGAAGTGGAGGGAGGACGAGGTGGCGGTGGTGGTGGTGGTGTGAGGAGGGAGGGTGGGTTTTCACTGGAAGAGAAGCACGGAGCCCCCGTGTGGTGGAGGGATGGCACAGGGCTTCAGTTAAAATCAAGCCAAAAACTCAGAGTGGTTTATAAATTAAAAAAAAAAAATTCACAAACGAATGCATTTTGTTTTGAAAATAAGAAAAGTACCTGTCAAACAAACATGTATGCTTTCGATAAAGCATGTTTTACACAAACAGAACAAGTCCAAAAGGGAAAAAAAAAAACAATCAGAAACTATGCATTTTGTTTGGCAAATAAGAAAAGTACCTATCAAACAAACAGCCATGCTTGTGATACAGCATGTTTTCCACGTACACATAAAGCAAGTCCAAAAAACAACAAAACAACGTTCACAAACAGATGCATTTTGTTTCACAAATAAGAAACATACCTATCAAACAAATACAGCATGTTTTACACATAAAGCAGCATTTCTTCAATTACAAAAATGTTAGCATGGAAACCATCCTAATCTCTTTGTATTATTCAATGTTTAATACCAGCAATTAGTCTGAAAGTGCTCACAAGGCATTGAGTTCTAGGGGCAGGACAAACATGCGCAGTAACCAATAAAATGAAGAGCGGACATGACGACCATATCGCAACAAGTGTAGATCTTTTTCCCTAAATGGAGCAGCAGAGGAAAATGCGTGTAGTAAAGTACAAACTTACTGTTTTAAAACCTCTTGTTGTGCTTTCAATGATATTTTCAGGTATTTTAAAACAGAACAAAGCAGCAGCTCCGAGCGGCTTCTCTGTGGCAGGCGCCATGTTTGTTTGGGCACAGAAAATATTTTGCATGGGTCTGATTGATAAAAATAATTCTTCAAATACAAAAAAAAACCATCAACAAAACACCATTAACAAACAAATGCATTTTGTTTTGCAAATAAGATATGTACCTATCAAACAAACAGCCACATTTTTTACACATACACAAAGCAAAATTTCTTCGATTACGAAAATTCAAGTCCAAAAAAATCCTTCAAGTACAAAAAATAAAAACAATAAATCATCTTTTACAAACTAATGTATTTTGTTTTGCAAATAAGAAACGTACCAATCGAACGAACGGCCATGTTTGAAATTAGAGCTTTGATCGGGCTGAAAAAAGAAGACCCGACCTGGCCCGAGCCCGACAGAACACGACCCGAACTCGTCCGACCCAGATTAAGCCGATGTCTCTTTAAGCATGAACCCGTTTTAACCCAACAAAACGCAAAGAAACGGTCTGAAAAACACATTAACACTATTTTAAATGAGTTTGCCACAGATTACCATCTGATTCTTGATGTAAATTTCAAATTGAATATTAAATTGTTAATTTTTGTATCTTATACAAAGCTAAAACCTAAGGAAACTTGCTGAAGTGAAGGCACTGTATATCTGCACCTCTGCGGCTTCGTTTTCAGACACTTAAGTGTTCCTAATAGAGAAGTTGGCGCACGGGTCCCAAGATAGCTTAACAACTTTGCCTCGAGCAGCTTTTAACTAATTCATTCATCTCAGTGGAATTTTTTGAGGGACCTAAAAAAAAAGTTTTGCAGGGATTATCTTCATTTTTCACAGCAGCCCAGCTGGGATCCGCCTTTTTTTTCTGCAGAGCTGGTGAATGGCTCAAACAGTGCAAATAAGACGGTAATTGTCATCAAGGTGTTGGTTATCTGGTTGACTGTGTTTTTAGTCGCCCTGCTGCCCTCATTTATCACTAAGTCAATGAAGCTGGGAGCACATTATAGGAAGTAAGGATTCGGAGCAGGTTGTTAGCTTTCAAAATAAGACAGTTTACACCCAATGACCAATAGTATTTAGATATTTACTGTAATTAATGTAATTACAAATTTAGGTTTCTACATTTTAATGATTTTATTCAAGGAGTTTTGTGCACCACATTTCTAAAGACATGTAATACCAGGAGATGTCATTTAGTTTAACAGGTATTTTTCCACTTTTGTGTAAAGTTGACTCAATGTTTATAATTTTTCAGAGTAAAGCAAACCTGTGCGAAATCATTGGAATATATTTATTTTAAACGAGGCAACATCACATATACCCTTGGTCTAATTTTGTGCAACAAACAAAGTAAATGCACAAAACAAATGAAAACTAAGCAAAACCTGTATTTGCAAGGCAAATATGTATTTGGCAATTGAAAATTGAAAAAATTGGCAAAAATGACAACCTGTATCTGGATTTGTTGACAAGTTTTTTTTTTTCTTTTCTTTTTACTAATTAAAATAAAATTAATAATGCAGGAAAAACAACTGACTGACCTTGACCTTAATTATGACCTTAAGCAAAGGTCAAGGTCACACATTGAAAGGAATTGTTGTTCAATGGTACCAGTCTGAGCACTGTATCCAAGTTATAAAGAAAAAAGTATTTTTTTTGTTTTTGTGAGGTCATGAACTTTGACCCCTAGCAATCTTTTTACTGGTAGGTCGTACAGCTTTGGTCCAATGAAATAAAATACTTTACTTGAGATGAGCTTTTCATAAAAGTAAGCATCAAACTTGTACAATAAATATTCGTAGAGATATGGACATTTTTGGTTTTTGACACTCAGCACAACCTCTGTTATTAGTGCTGTATTAAAAACCCAGGAGGAGTTCCACAACAAAGAAGTTGCGTAAGAAAAATAATAAGAACACCTACATGTAACAATGTTTTTGGAAATTTTCAATTGTAAAAAAATACAAATATACACATGACCAAAAGAAATGTAAAAATACACACAAAAGGACAACAAACATGAAACAGCAAAAATAAACAAAATGACGGCAATAATTTTACATAATTACAGAAAAAGACAGAATGACAACAAAAAGTACACAAATACTGTATATACAATATGTGGCCCTCGAATAATATTTAGGAAAATAAATGTCGTATAGCCTACTGTATATTTATTGACTCTGGGAATATATGGAATTAATAAAAGTCTGAATATATGAAAGAAAAGTTTGAGTATATATTTAATAGTTAATAGTCTGAATATAGTTAAATATAAAATAAAATCTGATTATAAATAGGTATAATAAAAGTCTAATTATAGATATAATAATAAAAGTAATTATAGATATAATAAAAGTAATTATAGATATAATAACAAAAGTAATATAGATCGAATAATAAAAGTCTGATTATAGATAGATGTAATAATAAAAGTCTGATTATAGATAGATGTAATAATAAAAGTCTGATTATAGATAGATGTAATATTAAAGTTTGATTATAGATACAGTAGATAAATAATACAACTCTGATTATAGATATATAATAAGTCTGATTATAGATAGATATATAACAAAAGCCTGATTATAGATAACTAATCATTCTCACTTAATGAGAAACTTCATTTTACTTAATTTCAAATCGACCGATAAAAATCACTTTGTATTTGTTAGAACAGGCCACAATATTAGAACATGTTTTAGTTTGAATAAAGAACCAAATAACAGGAGCTGTGTTTAAATGTTGATCAGCCTGATTATTTTCCCTGAGGGTGAAACGATGACTGACAGCAAACATGACAGAAATATCCAAACCTTTGCTTTTGATGACGCAGTTCTCACTCAGGGGAAAACGTCCACTTCTTATTGAGAGTTTGTGTAGGAAGCGTCATAAATAGTGCTCAGGTCCTCCACTGACGGGAAACTATTTTTAGTCCAATCACACTTTCTGCTCAGTTCCTCTGAGTGATTCACAGACTGTTATTGAGAACCTTTTCTATAGCTCCAATGACATGGACCAGCATATACAGACACTGTCCAGACGTTATTTCTTCCTACTTCTTCACATTAGATCTGAATATAACGATATAAGGCCTTTACCAGCATGATTTATTAACTAAAACAAGTTCTCTTTGTCTTGTAATGACTAGAAGTAATTAAACTTTTGTAACCTTGAAAATGAGATGAAGTTATTGCATTCACGCTCTGACATGTCAACAGAACTAGACGTGTATCAGCAAATCCAGCTCTTATGCAATTGCCCTTTCATTTAAAAAAGGGTTCACACAGGCTGTGTTGGAAATGGCACCCTACAAACTCAATGAGTATATACTGTCTACTATCTACTCTAAGTATGACTCATTTTATTGATATAGTGCTTTTCACAAATAAAGTCACAAAGTGCTGCACAAGCAAAGGTTAAACTAAAACAACAGCAGCAATATCACAAAACGACAATAAAACACGAGAATTTAAAACAACCTTAGGAACATCACAACAAAAGATCATAAAGTTAAAAGCAAAGCCAGTTTTTAGATGTTTCTTAAGAGTCCACACAGTCAAGCTCACAGAGGGACTGATGTTGGCTATTCTTGATGCTGCCGCCTGGAACGCCAGGTCACCCCAGGTTTTAAAATAAGTCTTTGGGATCATAAAGAGACCCTGGCCTGATGACCGAAGGGTGCGCCCTGAAGTGTAGGGGTACATCAGATCAACTCTCAACTCAACTTTATTTATACAGCGCAAATTACAACAAGTCATCTCAGCAGTGTTTGGAACAACGGCGTTAGGTAATGTGGTTTTTTTTTTTTAACAGTAACGGGGTGATCTAACTAATTACTTTTTACGGCGTTAACGTTACTGAATGTACAATACATTGATTGAATAAACTGTGATCTGAAAACACCTCTGGCTTCATACGCAGCTGTTGTGAGGAGGTGGGTTAAAAACAAGGTGAGCGATTGTGATTGGCTAAGGCGACGTCATGTTCCATGGTAGCCAATCGGAGCCACACACACACACACACACACACACACACACACACACACACACACACACACACACACACACACACACACACACACACACACACACACACACACACACACACACACACACACACACACACACACACACACACACACACACACACACACACACACACACACACACACACACACACACACACACACACACACACACACACCTTTAAATTAATTGTGGTCAAAAACAAGAAAGTACATGTGAAGTGTTCATTATATCCAGGAGTGAAGACTTTGTCCACATCTGTTGTAAACAACTCATATTTGATGAAGCACCTCACAACGACACACACATATAAAAAATCTGAATTATTTGACATAGAGCAACTTTTTTTTTTTTTTAACAGTAACACAAATAATTACTTTCCTTGGTAATGAGTTACTTTTATTATAGAGTAATTCAATTACTTTTTGGAACAAGTAGTGAGTAACAAAACAAAATATAAAGTCCATAGTAAGAAAGAAAAGACCCGACAAGAAGCACATCAACAAGCATTTAGCGACAGTGGGAAGAAAAAACGCCCTTTTTCAGAGGTGGCCGCCGTCTGCCTGTTTTCTCTAATCATTATTAACAAAGTTGAGCTCAGCTCCAGTTGAGGAAAATAAAACCAGTTGAAATGTTGAAGCTCCACCAGGTACAATCAACTATATATCCTGACATTAGCTCAGGAATCACTGGAGCAATCACATCACATCGTGTCGTCAGTCGACCCTCGGACATTAGTACCGCTGCAACCTCAAGTGGATCTAACTGATTTGATGATGGATAAGAAGGACATAGGGTCAGGCCATCCATCTATAACATGAGAAAACACATTTTTACCTGGAGTTTTATTTATTGTAGGAAGGAAGACTACTACTGTCTGGTCTGATGGTAATAAACCTGACACAACTCTAATATTGGTTGGTAAAATAACTCAAAGCTGACAACTATGTTGTTGAGGATGAAATCCCAGCTGGCTTACATTAGAGTAAAGCTTTTAATGAAAGCTGATGCTCTGCAGGAAGTGATTTCCATTTTTTAAGCACTTACACACACATCTTCCACTTTGTGTTGGCCAATGAATGAAGAAATACCGCTACTTGCATGGAGCTGTAGATAAACCAGGGGTGATTCTAGGTTTCTGAAACATCCGAAGCCTACTCTAGAAAAAAAAAAAAAAAAAAAACGTCAAATGCGCATGCAGCAAAATGTTTCTGTTCATAATTACCTAAATAAACAAAATATGCAGTTTATTATAGCTTTAAATAACTACCTTAAAGATTAAAAGATTAAATCGGGGCTTTCGCCTTTAATTTGCCATGTAATGTTATTACATTAATGGAATTTGTCCTCTGCATTTAACCCATCCTGAGGAGCAGTGGGCAGCCATTTTTGCAGTACCTGGGGAGCAGTTCGGGGTTAAGGGACTTGCTCAACATCCCACAGTGATGGCCCAGGTGAGACTTGAACCGGCAACCCTCCGAAGGCCCAGCGTCCTTAACCACTTGGCCACCACTCCCCTGACTGCTTTACTGCTTATCCCCAGACATCTAAAGTTCCATTCAAGTTAATTCAGAGTAAAATTGTTTGTTTTTCTTGTAGAGTGAGTATATGGTTTAGGGCCGACCTCGGCATCCTCAAAAAGTACTGAACGTTGTCTTAAATTTACCTTGTAATGGCAAAATATAATATAGCAGATAAATAAGTTGTTGTCCTTATAAATTCATTAAAAAATCTGAAATCAGTGGTACCTCAAGTTAATCACCTTATACTGTACATTAAACTATCTGTCCGTGAAAAATGCCATATACAGTATACTTTCCTAAAATCTCAATCATTTAAACAATGAGAAACGTCTGATCGATCAAGACCAGAGTCCCTCCCTGAATCACCTTCCCGCTGATTTGCACAGCTTCCCAAGTTTGCTTTGTTTTTGATTTTGTTGTCATGGTAACGTACACACTTTACACCATTTCAGCGTACAGTATTCTCACATTTTCTCTTCACAATGGACAACAACACTGTCCATTCCCTTGATAGTGTAGTTGATCTGATCCCAGTGTATGTAATACTTTTGTATATTGTTTTGTGTCTCGCCTTGTTTTATTAAGTGTGACATTTTCTTACATCAGCCTGTCTATGGACAACAAATAGCTATAATCTGACATATTTACATTTTTGAATGTTCATTGATGTGTACTGTCCCTACTTAAATTAATTTGTCTCATTACCATCTGCTTTCATTGATGGTCATGGATGGCACTGTTATCACAGTCCACTTAACTCTCACAATAATCAAATGCCAAAGGGTTGTTCTGTTATTGTTGTGTCCTTGATTAAACGTTTATTCCAACTGCACATCTGGGGAAACGAGAGAAAGCGTTTTGCATATCAATGCAAAAATATTCTCTGTTGTGTATTTAATGGGGTCAGAACCACATTAATGCAAGAAAACTTTCATTTTCTTATTTGAGCTGAATAAACTGAAGATAGGTGAAAGAAACAGAAGGACAGATATTCAAATTTCTCATTTTAGAGCTTTCGCACACGATGTTTGAACAACAGGTTTATTACAAACTGTGTTGGCTACAGAAACACATGAAAAGTTCTCTTTTAATCATATTTTTAGTCAATCAAAGCTCAACTAGTGACCAAATGTCATGTTTTATTGAATCTGGAATGCATCTCCTAATCATTACGAGCAGTTGCAGTGTTGGAAACAGTGTAAGGGCCTAATCAATATTCTCATCATACAGCTTTTTAAAGGCATTTTCAGTATTGGAATCAGCACACATTATTAAGTGGAATTGATCCAATGCTCACACATCTGAGACACCAAATTAAAACATGTCTTTACATCCTTGCAGACCGGTATCGGTGTATTTGTAGTCTGCAATTTCAACATCATGGAGAGTGGGCGACAAGTGGTGGTGGTGGTGGGGGGTGTGGGGGGGGGTAACAGTACAGAGATGTGCAGAGATGTGAAGCTGCTAATTACGATGACAAGAACTGAGAAAGCGAGCGTATAACGAGAGAGCGAGGGATGAGATGCACGTATCGGTCAGAAAGGAGAGGAAAACTAAAAAACCAGGAGTGATGTGAAAAAAGGAAAATAGGAGGTAGTGTATAGAACATCTATCAGATCTTTCAGAATCCATTTATATTCCTATGATCCAGTTACATGGATCTGTTCTCCGCAAGTTGGCCTTCCAAACTCATTCTAGTTCAGGGGCCAAATACGGACCAGTTTGTTCACATGTGGGCCACAGGTTTTAGGCGGGAAAATGAATAATTTCAACATTAATGTGCCCAAGTTTGCACTTCCAGTTATAAATTACACAAAGTTGAAGGCATCAACAATATCTAAGCAATAAGTGACACATACGTAAATTTGCTTTCATTTTTTTGACCAATTTTTATTTAATTTGGAGAGATTTTGTGGAATAATTGAAGAAAAGTTGCAGAATTTTGGAAAAAAAATATAGGAAACAACATTTTACAACTGAATTATTTGGTCATTTAATCAATGATTCATGTTTTCTCTGTCATTTTCACTTTCTCCTGCGGGATGAATCGGATGTTCTGAAGGGCCCGGATTTGGCCCCCGGACCTCGAGTTTGACACAATCTAAAATGGTTTTTTAACACATAATGAATCGATTGCATCGATACAATGAAATAACTGTCACGTGGCTCACCAGCCGACAGCAAACAAAACGGAGAAGAAATTGATCAATAATCCACATTGTGTGGAAATTCTTTGAGTTGTGCAGGTCAACAAGTCACAGATTTCACTGGAGAATTGTTTCATTTGAAAAAGCCTTTAACACAGGCCATTTTTATTAATTTTCTTAGATGATACAGTTTAATGTGGTTACTGTATTATAACTGGGGTATTCAAGTACAAAGGACCCCCAACTGTAACTGTAAAAGTGAAACTTGCTAAAATAACACTACAATCAAGTAGTCAGCAGTCTATAAAACAAAGAGCTACAGCCCAGGTCCATGTGAAATAAAATAAAACAAACGCTGGAGCAGTCATGTGACAAATCAATCAACAGTTCTTGTTGAGAAAGATTTATTATTATTATTCTGGATACAGTGGAAACAGATACTATAAACAATAGTTATATTTTGAATGTGAAGATATTATAAATATAAATGTAACTGAAGTCTAAAGCCACAAAAAATGCACCGCTTTAAAAATAAAATAGACTAATATAAGACCTCTTTACATGGAGTATAAGACAAAAGAGCAGTGGAAATCTTTAAATCTGTTGATTAAAGCAAAAGAACCCCAAGTATTATTTTCTTTATGTAAATTTGACTGTAAATAATTTATGTTTTATATAAACGGGTAAATGTGTGACTTGTATATATTGTAATAGTTGTATGTATGAGTGCACGTGTCAATAAAAACTTAATTCCCGTCGTTCTGAGCTTGTGCGGCGATGACGCGCTGGTGACAACATAATCCAAGATGGCGGCGGCCCAGCCAAAACTATTTAATAAGAGCCTCAAAAGACATGGATATAATGAAACGAGTGGATGGACCGAGGCATAAACATGCAGACTTTCACATGGACGTCTGTAAACGCAGTAAATGGAACAGGCTTCAGCGGACGGCTGGCACTAGGACCCAGAGGCGTCCCCGTACTGCATGTACAGGCTGTAATATCACAAAGTTTATAATTGTACCTGTTGTTAGAGCTACTATCTTTACCAGGGAGCAAGAGTTTTACCGAGCTTTTAACCAGTGATTAACAAACTAGTGCGGGCATTTAAGAATCGAAAAAAATAATCGAAATTCAAACATCTTCGTAACGGAATGGAATTCGTATGGAACCAGACGTTAGGAGCCGTGGCTATTTGTAACCGTTCTCAGTGCCCAAAACTAGCTGATGGTGACGTCAAATGACGCTGGTGTGCGTTCTCAACGGCTCAGAGAGCCGTCCCAATACCAGAAATAAAAAAGAATGAGAAAAAGATGACTTGGAGACTGAAAGAAGACAAGCACAGTGAACTAAACTACTGTTTGGTTCCACAGATGTACGCAGAGGCATGTGCACAGGTCTGGCAGGAAACAGTCACATGAACGACGAGTAAATAAATAACCATGTTACAGTTGGAGTGTGGATAAGGATGCATTTTCTCAAAGAAATGACATATTTACATTTGTTTTAGTAGTAAGTACTAATTTTATTAACAACTGTTAATGTCAACATCAGATCAGCACACGGGTAACAAGCGAAAGTGAAACAAACAGGGGCGCAGTGCAGCGCATTTTTTAAGATTATTTTTAATTACATATATACATATATATGTAATTAAAAATTAAAAAAAATGTAAATCTATATATTTTCCTGTGCAACATTAATTTCACAGCAGGCCTGTCAAAAGAAAAGTTTCTTTCAAAATAAAAGAAAAGTCCAAAATGAGAGACATCAGGTATGTATTTATTTTTGACCAGTTATCCACAACCCACTTTTGGGTCCCACCCCCATCAGTTGAGAATATATGCTTCAGCGTCAGATGTCTATAGCTCGTTTGTGTAGCATTAGCACGACAGCTAAGGTCCAAGAAGGCCCAAAAACAGCCTGTTTTTAGAAGCGGTCATGAAAGTGACTAAAACTCTGGAAAACAACTGGAGATAAGGTGAAAAATAGCATAACACAGAAGCTCTTATGAGCTCAATACAGAGTTTTTGGGAAAAATCCTCAAGATAAGGTGTGGACCATGTGCCCTGGTCTGTAGATTCACGCCCTGTCTTGTTAGCTGTAGCTTTGTAGCTCAGAGGCCAAAGTGTCAGCTCAGCAGTGCTTACCAATGCCTACAGCAGCAAATGCTGACTTTAATTAGAAGCGACCTCTTTGTCACTCCATTGGACCGACACACACACACACACACACACACACACACACACACAGACTGACAGAGACACAAACAAGCCTGCAACCTGTCCTCACCCCAGTACAGTCCACCGAGGCACAAACAACGCAGAGACAGAAGAAGAAAGGCACAGAGTGAGTGTATGGAACTCTATCTACAACATAACCAGTGAAGCCTAAGGCAAGCTGCTGTAGGACACACTCACTGTTTTATGTAATCAGGCAAGCACGCCATCTACAATGTGGGACAACACAGCAGAAAGGTGTCCTTGACGGCAAAGCCCTGAGGAATCAGACCAAGCCTTTTTTTTTCCCTCTGACTGTGATTGGATAAGAGACTCAAGTGGCTGCTTCTGCTTTATGCGCAGGTAAAGGAACCTGCATGGAATGGTGTACGACTAGAGTGAGATCAATTGGAAACGTGCTGCAGAAGATGTGAGAAATCAAACACACTCAGCTTTGACGTAGAGCTGACTGACAGACAGCAGCACGTACCACCGCACAACCATTAACGTCAACAACAAAAGGCTCACAAGGAGACGTGTTTGTACAAACTCACCAGAATAACCAAGCGGCGCATCAAAAACTAGCAGATTTTGTAACTGACATGGTTTTTTTTTTCTTTATCAGTTTGGAGCATTTTAAAAAATGCATTGTGAACTGAGCGTAAACAGAGTTTTAACAAAATGTTACAATTATCAGCTGTTCATCGCCCATTCAGGGATTATCACTATGTAAACACAGCCTGAGTGAAAATTACAATACAATATTTTTATAACATGTATTTATCCAGGATAACCACAGGTTTGCACAATACAACACTGTCCCCAGGGATATGGCCCCGGCCACCCCGACGTTAGAGGACGCCATCAACCGCCCAAGCAGGGCCACCCTACCAGCCACAGACCAACAAGCAGGCGTACCCTAGCACCTCCAACCGGGCACCGCTACCCTACACCAATGCTGCCAGCACAGTCCCCGTGACGTTTGGAAACTTAAAACTCCCATTATCCATGTCCATACTCAAACGCAAAACCGGAGTTTTCCCAAATCTTCACGTTGGTTGAAGTTTTCCAAAAGCCCAGTTTTCAATGACCTTATCCTGCGTTCTCGTGTGGATGACAGGCCAAACCATAGAAAAATATATTTGTTTGAACCCGGCTACATGTGGACAGGGTCTTAGTCTTTCAAAGGCATTGTTGAACAAAAACCCCTTGACCTTAACGCCTAAAGATATAGAGGATAATTTTTCCAAAGTTTAGAAAAGAAACGCCCTCTGCACATGCTCAACACTCGACCTGCGTCCAAGAGGGAACGCCTACGTGTGCGAGAGAGCGTGCACAAGCCCAGTTTTCCTCGTGCACAGCTCTGTTTACAAGTTGGAGTCGGCATCGCTCAGACAAGCTGCTGGTTTAGCCTACCTTCCACTTTTCCCTCTATGTCAGACTGGCCACCGGTAAGTGAAAATCTATTGTCGAAGGACCTGATGCACACCGGGTACGAGCTCGTACGATGGCCTTATGAAAACAAATGGTCAGAATGATTGACAATTAGGAGGACCAATAGTTAAGATGATCCACCTGGAAGTTGAACAATAACTTTAATGAAACTTTTTCATTCTCAGGACCTTTTTTTTCCAGGTCAACCAACTGATGGGATCTCTCATCAAGTCTTGGGCTAAACTCTAGGTTGTCCTATGTTCGTTACAATGACAGATGGAGAAACCTATCAGAATCAATTTTATATCATTGCACATGTTACAGAGCAACAAAAATTATTTCCAGTTTCATCCCGTCCAAGAAAACATGAAAAGACAAACACACATAACAGTTGTAACATGGGAGCACAGGAACGGGAGAACTGCGGTTTTCCACAAGGGCGGCGCCCCTTATTTAGATGAGAAATGGGATAACAACATAAGGAGAGGTGAGGGGAAACAGGCAGGTTTTGAGCTGAATTCCCTATTGGAGAATCAAGTATAAAACTAGGTAAAAACACTCTCAGCACACATGTCAACTCAGTCCAAGAAAACACAGTCAAAGATAACCATAGCATGTGGGCAGGTGGGGGTGGGTGGGCCACATGGATGCCTTAATCTCCTTAAGCAGCTCCTTGCAGGATAGGCTGATGCTCTAATCATTGTGTTGGTTTTAGAAAGGTGAACGTTACCGGTTTTTCATCGAGCCAAGTGGGACTATTTGAAACCAATGTATTGTTTTTTTTTCCCCACTATTGAAGGAAAGCGGTGGAGCAAGAGAAAACAATTCTGTGCAACCAAGGCCTCGACCTCCACACAGATCGAGTGCAGTTTTCTGTGCTCAGAGGTGAAGGTCTACATTCAAAGTCACAAAACTGCAGCACTCAACCTACATGTAAATTATAGTCTTTTTCTTTTCTTTAGTTCTATAGTTGGGACACTTTTTATAAAATGTGAACAAGAAATAAAACTCACAGATTCACAGATTGTGGTCACACATTTTTGCCATGGTTACTCTCCCTCGAAATCACTCAATATGTCTTTTATTTTCTTAAAATGTTCCCAAACACAAGCTGGTGGTGATACTGAATCCTGTTTCTTGAATTTATCTGGAATGTCTCCATGCTCTTGCACACTGTAAAAAATAAAGCTGACTTTACCTGCAATAAATATGCAAACTTGTTGCCTGAATAATTACTTAAATCAAATAAATGTAATTAACTTATAAGTTAATCAAGTGTAATTGTTCTAAGTCAATATAAATGAGTTATTTTAAGGCAACGATCATGCATATATTTTTAAGTATAGAGTCATATTACAATTATTTACAATGGAACCACCGTGCAAAGCACTGCTAATGATCTTTTTCTCAGTAAATTAATTATGTGGAAACATCATGAAATGGAATAAATAGAAAAATAAATTAAAATGCAGGCCAAAACACAAAACCTATAATTATACACTGAAAAAAGAAAATAGATGAACCAACTTAAAACAATGAAATGAAATGTTTTAATTGGTAACACCTAAATGAATTAAGGTCTTTGAAATTAAGTTAATAATTCAGGATTAATGCAATTCATTTAATTGACAAACTTAACAATTTAATTGTTCTCAAATAAATGTTTTGCATTAGTGAAGGCAAGTCAACGTAAAGTTTTCAATTTTTCCAACTCAAGAAATTATATAAAGCTAAGATTTAAAAAACCAAAAAAAAAAAAAAACAAAAACAGCGCTGATCTTTTTCTATAGAAATTCTAGAGAAAGTGGAGACATCATGACGTCAGACGCACAGCATCACAGGAAAATTTAACACATGCTGAATTACAAGTGTAGTTAGAGTTACTATAGCTAGTTAGCTAGCGACATATTTCATCATGTACCTACAAATAAACACCCCCCACATTAACAATTCCAGCTCTATCTCCAGATATGAAGAGATATAAAGGGTTGTACCGATACATTTTGGTAAATATTGAGGAAATCTCACCGTATGAAAGAGTCACATGATTAATTATAGTCATTAGGAGTTCATTCGTCAGAGACTTGTCTCTACAAATTTCCCTGGTAATCCATCATCAGCTGTTTGGATATTTTTGTCACACTATATTTAGCAGATTTAGTGTTAAAGACACTTCTCTACTCAGGGATAGAAATAATATCATCATAATAATGCTATTCCTTCAGCTTTTATGTTTTTGTAAATGTCTTTTTTTAAGCCATGCGATAAAATTAAATTAAAAATGTAAAAGTTCTCTTCATGTGTGTATTTGGTGATTGTTTTTATTGAAAGTAAAAAAAGCAGCTTTGATCAACTAAATGACATGAAATGATTTTAGTCGACTAAATCTGTTACAGATATAGTCGACGAAAAGGTAAAGCACAAGAGTTTATGCATTTTTTTATTTTTAAAGATTAAATTGTCATTATTTAACCTAATATGGGATGTTTTAGTGAATGTAAATACTCGATCACATGAGTTGTGGATGGATTTCTTCCAATGTCACAAAATTATAGTTTCTTTTTTATCTGACAAAGATATAAACATTTTGTTTTCATTAAAACAAATGAAATTAGTCATAGTCTAGTTATTTACAACGTGAGGTTTTCTCCTGCTTTACCTGCTGATGATCAACAGCAAACTTAGTCAAATCTTCCATCCACACATTATGATTTAGTTTTAGTCTTTTGACTAAAATGCAACTTACAGTAGCTTTAGTGAAAATTTAGTTTTCAGGACTCTTTCAGTTATAGACTAGTTTTATTAATGAAATTTGGACTTTAGTCTACTAAATCTGTTACAGATATAGTCGACTAAAATGTAAAGCATAAGAGTTCATGCATTAAAAAAAAAAATAAAGAAACCGTTGATCATCGTGATATTGGATAGTATTAATGTCTGTGATTGGATTTTGTCCAATGTGATGAAATTATAGTTTCTCTTTTTGTCAGACGAAGATATAAACGTATTTTTGATATAGTTTATCAACATATATTTTATTTTATTTTTTTCAATTAGCATTATCGCAGTTATTGTCACTGATGACGATTTTCACTGAGCTCTGAGCCACACTTGGCGTCTGTATCTATTCTCTACGTCTACTGAAACTGATATTCTTTGACCTTCGAGACATTCTGTGCTTCCAGAGTTATTCAATAAACTTCCTCGCTCAGGATCTAACCATTTAACAGAACAGATCTACCCCCGCTCACTTTCATTACCGCTCTGAATAATTTATTGTTGCCAGATCCAGCTCCTCTCCAGTTTTTAGCTGACTATGCATAATGCAGTGCACGGCTGGATGGGTTTGAATGGGCCTCTGTGTCAGACGGACTGAAAAAGGACTTGTGGTGCATTGACGTCTGCGCCCTCCTTTGAGCACATGGCATTATTGATATGACATGTAAGCTAGCAGATTACATCAAATGGACTAGGAGTGACCTCTATGTAAATAGCTAGATATTGGATTTCATATAAGCTGGCCCTGTGAGAGCCTGCCTGCACACACTGTACAGTCTACTATACTGTACGTAGGATCTCTCACTAAGATGTTATTAACAGATTTAGCATCATAAGAGCTGCAAATTGGAGCCACTGGAGTGTAGAACGCGTCAACACCAGAGCATTATGCAATCAAAAACATTAAGTTAGTTCTGTTGCTGGACAGGCATCACTTTAGAGTTATTATTCCACAAAAATATTCACAATAGCAGCTTTTATGAAATATGTTCAAATAATGTTAATTTATCTTTTGAAAAAGACTCAAGCAAAGTGTTTTCTGCATGAAAAGAAAGTTGATTATTTTATTTTTTCTTTAGAAAGATGGAAAGTCCTAAACAGCTCGTTGTGCACATGATACATTTTTACCGTTAAAAAAAATTGAAATAACAGCAAAAATGACAGAGCCAACAGATTATATGGTTTGTGGCTTTGTGCGTGTCCTGAAATACTTTACTTCTGCTTTGGCTGCAAGTGTTGCAGCCATTCAAAAATAGGTTATGTGGTCATGTAAGGGACACAAAGCTAATGAAAGGAGGCTGTGTAAATGACTAATCATTCATGTAGACACATTTTCAAAGAATATTAGACAACTTATGAAATCAAATTATAGAAGTATACATATATAAGATACATTTTAAAAGTTTATCCTGACTGTATGAATAATATATCAGAAAATACAAGATGGAAAAGAAACGTGAGTTGTGTTTAGATTATCATCATTCATGTCAGCATTTAAAACAATGACCAATCTGAGCATTAATACTGGTAAGGTTATTGTGTATTTTGTTGTCCTGTCTTTTTGGGGGTATGTTTTGGTGTCCTTTTGTGTATTTTTGCAGTATTTTTTAAATGTATTTTTTGTCTGTTTCCTGTGTATTTTTCGGGCCTTTTTTTTTTTTACTATTCTGTGTGTTTTGTCATCATCTGGTGTATTTTTCTGTCACTTTGCATGTGTTTGAAGCTGGGGGGCCCACACAGAATTAGGCCGATGGCCGCCAGTTGCCCATAACTGGTTTAGAGCATAGTTTTATCCTACTGATGCCCCACAATGCAATGCGCAAAACCTTTCCGACAATGTCAGGAGAGTGTTTACAGTGAAGATCAAAACAAACTTTCGAGCGGCGATTTTAAACTTTTACGCCTGTTTTTCGAGCAAATGATCATAGATGTATCGATCTACGAGGCCTACACAATGTCTACATCTGATACACAAGGTCTACATCTGATACACAAGGTCTACATCTGATACACAAGGTCTACATCTGATACATAATTATCGTCTTTAACGCAAGTTGAAAGTTTTTGTCACCATATAATTGAACTTCTGACATCATTTGATAAACTTTTCTTTCGTCTGCCTTTGAGGGAAACATTTTTCTCACTATCTTGTGGACAGTTCCCAGCAGCAGCTCTTACTCCCACTTGGTCGCCCTCATTTCCCCTCACTCTCCATATCACAGGGCCTTCACTATCAGTCCCAGGGTCGTCTGTACTGAGGGAAATGGTCCCATGTTCCTCCTTTGATGTTGCCGAGCATATTTTTTTACTGCTGCTTCAAAATGATTAAATAATTTTGGGACAAGGTGGAGGAAATGACAATGAAAACTTCTTTATGTTTTGGTGAAACATTGAGGCAGTTAAGTGCTGGCCCCGTAATGACCACTTGATGGTAGAAAAGCTGAGAGAAGTTGGTAATCATGATGGAATTAATGGGCAGTAATGTAATTAAACAACCTTGGATCAATCTGACACTGAGAATGTTCATGTACATACCTTTAATTTAAATGTTCTACTGCACTACTTATCAATGCTCTACTGCACTATTTTCCTTTTATTATTATTATATTTTATTATTATCTTTCTTTTCTATTATTTTCCTTCTTTTATCTTATTTTTTAATTTTTATTTTGTATCTATTTAATTATTTTTTATACTATTATTATTATTATTATTATTATTATTATCATCTTGTTATTTGCACATTCTAGTCTAACTACTGTTTATATTTATACTTATGTTTATACTTATTATCATCTTTTCTAGCTGATTGTTTATTGTTGAAAAAATTTTGTTTCCACTATTGGAGAGAGCACAGTTGACCGAGTCAAATTCCTCGTGTGTACAACATACACTTGGCGAATAAAGATGATTCTGATTCTGATTCTGATTCTGATTCTAAAGAATTTATCAGCAGATGTATAAAGATGCTTCCACACCGAACGCGACTTCAGCGACTATAGTTGCTTAAATCGCCTGTGATGAGTCGCATGAACATGGTCGCACTTTTTGCTCGCTTCATCGTTTCAACGCTTCATCTACCCCAGTGACGTGACGACAGAGGGAGTGACATGAGGAGAAACTCTTTGCCGATTGGACCTTGCAACACAGCGTCATTTGCAGTCGCTTGAAAAGTTAAACATTTTCAACTTTGAGCGAATTCCAGAGATTCAGATCACGGGATTGAGTCACTGGAATCAAGCGAGTCGCGTCGCTTGAAGGTAAGTCACTTGATGTTACGTCATTTATTTTTAATGTAATCTAGTCGCCCGAGTCATTGAAGTCGTGTTGGGATGTGAACACACCTTAAAGAGTTGTGATATATCCTACTCAAGTAGAAGTACCATTACTTGATTGAATTTGTACTCAAGTACAAGTAAAAAGTAGTTCAATTAAACAGTACTCTTCTGCTTCTTGACGAGGGCGGTCGCCTTTTTCTCTGCTCCCTCTCTCCCACCCATATCTGTCCTTGCTGCTGCTTTGTTTTGTCTGGTCTTGTGAATCTATTAGGAGTCTATCTTTGCATCTCATCCAAATCTGGAAACATGGAATTAATCAGTTAGTCTCTAAATGCAATCAACCAAATATTTTTGACAAAAAGAACGGGCAGTGGTGAGCCCGCCTGTCCGAGTGATAGGTTTGATATCTGCTCGACCCTTGGAACATGTGGCGAGTTGCGTCTGTCGATTCTTTCCGTGGAAGACATCTACATGATTGGAATTATTGTCGCAGGCATGCTGTTGATTGGAGCTGGCAGCTTTCTGATCTATCGCAAAGTCCGTATTACGTCGGCAGCTGTTTTGGGAAGGCTGCCAGTCATTTCTGAAGGATGGAGCCGGGCTTTCAACACTCAGACTCATGCACAAACAGGAGGCTGCTTTGGAACATTTAATCGACCTTGGAGAAGTTGAATGCTCGGCTCGCTCATTAAAGGCCACCTTACTGGGAGACCGGGACTCAGCGCTATCGAAATTGAGCTAGCCTGAATCAAAAACTAATTGCTTATCATCTTTGGCTCCCAAAGCCAGCCGTTAAAGGCTGTCTCATCTACCACCAGGATGTTGGTTCCCCCTCCTAGTCCTCCTTCTCTCCCCCACTGCCACCTGGAACCAGAGCTCAAGGTTTTCACACATCATCTGACTGTATCTGAAATGAAACAAAGAGATTATATTTAAACGTTTTCATTGACCCACTGGCCCCCTCCCTGTGAAGCGTCCACAAGAGGCTACACATGTATTTTTCCCCCCTCATTTTCCTTTTTTTCCAAAAAAGGGAAGCCATCTTTGTGAAACATCCTTTCAATCCTCACATCTCTTCACGACCCAGAAACCTTAAAAACTATCTACCATTTATTATGGTATTGAGTCACAAAACCTAAATTCCATTTGGCTAAGCTAACAGAATCTTTTGCTGGTCTTTTTACTTTGGTTTCACTTTTTCCATCTATTGCATGGATCCAGCACAATCTAACCATAAAAAACCATTAACACAGCTGAAGAGGATGGATGGATACAATTAATTCTGTTGTAGTTGTTCCAGTAAAAAGTAAAAAGTCCCAATGAGTTTTTTTAATGACAGCCTAAAAGATTTAATTTGTAATATTTTTTCTGCTAAAAATCAATAATAATAAAGATGCAGTTGATGTCGCGGTGGTAAAGTGTAGTGACTTTAGGTATAAACGCAGCCTTGGGCACAGAAAAGGAACTACAGCACATCAATCTGCAAAGTTTGGTTGTTGTGAGCTTTATTTGAAATGAGGTCAAACTTTAATACCATATCTAATAACATTGGCAGCCTAGTGGTGACATTGCTCTGCTGAGTTCACTATAATAAAACACTATTAGTTTCCACCCGGCCTGTCCCTAATCGATAAGATGCCGGTGTAAGTGTTTGCTCTCAAACAAATTGGGAATTCATTTTGTTTTCCTCTGCCTCCGCCCTCGCGTGGCTCTGCATCGCCGCTGTTGATGGTTGTGGTTTAACTTCTTTACCCAATAATGGAACAGAGTGCACAGCTTATCGATTTATTTGTTTACATCAGGGGTCGACAGCCTTTTACTGGCACAAGAGTCATTTTCCCTCTTTCTCTGCACATTATTGCTATTTCATCCCAAGCTGCAAACCATATTAGTCAATAAAAGCAGGTATTACATATACTGTATATATTTGTAAATGTGTTATTAGTCATAGAACATCCACAATGTTTCATATATTTTCTTCCATTTTATTTTATAATATTAATATAAACATTTCTGTCTTATTAGAGCCCAAATGTAACAAGACCCGAATTCTTATAAAAAGGTTTTTTAATAAAACCCAAAATGTAATAACTGGTCAATAACAAGATGCTGAGTCCAAAACGTAAAAGCGTTTTGCATTTGTTATCACATTATGGGTCCGGCTAAACATGTTTCCCCTAATATTGTAATAATTTTAATACATCATAAAGTGAGTCAAGGATTTATGGATTACAGGGCTTATTGCTATATGCAGAGAGTAGTATCATACACAAATGTGTAAATGTGTGTATGTATATATTAGTGCTGGGACTTTAACGCATTAGTTGAGAATAATACATTTACGGAACAATAATGCACTAAAAAAACAATAAAGCAATTAATCACTTTTCTTATTTTTTTTTTTTGGCACTTCAAACAGAAAGGAACCTTTCATATTTCACAAGTTCTCAGTATACCCATAATACTGGTGCACCGACTACGACACAATAAACGAGAGAACCCGAGGAGAAGTCGTTGCTGCTCTTTGTGGGCATTAATCCTCTACCACCTTAATGCTAAACATCACTAGTACAAGCTGCAACGCGCTGCGAGCAGCCAGTGTCTCCGATCCACACTGGACAAGACGACAGGTGCTTGTGATTTCCTCCCACCATCCTTTAGGCAAAATGAACCAACCATCTTTTAGGTCTCAGTCATGATAACTGTTACAGATGTTTGATACAGAAAAAAAATCCTAGATAATTTTAGCAAGAGTCAAACATAATCCCTCAGCATCTACAACACAATGACAACATAATTACACGTTTATTCCATTCTGTCCTTTCCTACATTACTGTCAATTGGGGAGAAGACAAAAAAGCAAGCACTTTACAGCCCATTTGTTTTCTTGCTGTTTTTCATGAGGATAGTAATGCATTTAATCCAATCTTAAAGGTCCTTATTTCCCACACTATATGTAATATGTCATTAGGTACTATGGCAACTCTTATTTTCATGAACTTTGCATGTGGTTTTAGAGCTGGAGAAAGAGCAAATGTTGGCTGGACTTGACAAAAATGTGAAATTTCTTTCTGCCATTTGACCTCTTAATGGTGCCTTTTTGCCACTGCAAAGAGAAGATGTTTTTTTTCCACCCGTTATTCAGGTGGTCTTGCTCCAGCACAGGGGCAAAGGTCTCCTAAGTGATAATTGGAGTTACCCTTTAGCCACAGGATTGCAGGAGAACATGCTCAGAAGAAGTTGTATATAAATGGCTATATGTGTGTGTGTAATAGGGTTGGAGTCAAGGGTGGACTCACCATCTGGCATACCGGGCATCATCCCGTTGGGTCGGTCCAGTCTGCTACTTTTTTTTTTTTTTTTTGACGAGTTAGTGAAGGCAAACATGGAAACAGATGGCCAAAAAAGGTCCAAAAGTGGCAAAAAAAGAGTGTAAAGTGACTAAAATGGCCCAAAAGCAGTGCAGAGTGCCCAAAAAATGGGCAAATAAAAAGGAACCAGGCGGTGTGTAATGGCTAAAGGTAGCTTAAATGAGCAAAATGTGGCAAACAATAGTGAAAAAGGGCAAATATGTGAAGCAAAATGTAGAGAAAAAAGAAAACAACTGGTATTTATTGAGCAAAAGTTAGCTTAGTTAGATGAAAAGTTGCCAAAAGAATTCAAGAAAGGACACAAATTGGATAAAAATGTCAAAGAACTTGCAAAAATGGACAAAAAAAAATAGGAAAAAAGGGATATTTATTGGCAAAAGGAGCTAAAAGTCTGAAAAAAGTGTCAGAATCTTTTGAAAAGGGGCAAAAATGGAACAAAGGAAGTTGTAAAATGGAACCTGGTAAAAAAGGGGGTTAAAAAGTTTTTTGGGGGAATGATTAAAATGAAGTCATAAGGAGCCACATGTTGAGAATCACTGACTTAATAACAGCTTCTACATGGTGTCGCTGTGGGCTGGTCTGGACACCAAACACCAGGGCTGAAATTCTGTCACAGTCAACCTTTGGTTGGAGTTGAAAGCTTTCATCTTAAGACTTCTAGAGTTAAAAAAAAAAAAAGTGCTGACAGAGCATCAGCTCATGATGGCGTTCAAACGGCATCCTTCCAGACTCCCTGCAGAGCTCCCATTGGCTGACTGCCCGTATCTCCCTGGATTCCTCTCGGTCGTTTCCTCTCCTCACTAAAGCTGTGCATCCTCCATGCTGCTACGTTATCACATAATTAACCCCTTATTTCACCATAATTGATCTCATCAACAACTATTTCAAATTAGCTTCTTAACATCCACCAAACATTGTGAGCGCACTTTAAATAGCGATCCTTACGTATAATATACAATCAAATAGAGGTTTCTAAATGGGGGAAAGTCATTGAAATCTAATGTATTTAACATAGGCAGAGTTCTATTAATGTTAACAATCAGAATAATAACCATGTTGTACTAGAGCTGGGCAATATATTGAGATTCAAGATATATTGAGTTATTATTGATTTTGGTGACATACAGTATAAAATTGTCAATATCAATGTATTTTATAGCTTATTTTGTAAACAGCACATAAAATGCTTAAACATATCTGTAAATATTTAGAAGATTGAATATTATTAGACTGATCCAAAGGTATTGAAAGGCAACAAAGGGGCAGATACTATAAGAGTAATCTTCTCTTCTGCTGCTTTTCCATCAAAATGTGTTGATTTGGAAGTTTTGTTGCTAAGACTGTTTATTTTATTCATTCAATTTTGATTTAAATTAAATATTAAAAGAAATTATAAAGTAAAATAGTTGTTTCAGGAGTCTCTAGTTCCCGGAACAGCGTGAAAAAACACAGTTAGATGGAATACTGAGTGTGTCTTAACCCAGACCTTCTCAACAAGCCACACTACAGAACTCACTCACACGTGCTGTCTCTTATTTATTATTTACCATTTTTTAACCACACAAATGCACTGAAAATTGGTGTTGAGTACCAATACCTAGGGCTGGGCAATAAAAGCCAAAAGTGAAACATATTTTGCAACTGTCAAATTTAACACTGAATTGTTAAAAATAAAGATTTATATTTTATATTGCTATTTGGAGAAAACATTTGAAATATCAAGATATGACGTCCATGTTTTAAACATTTTTAACTAACCATATATGTTGGAAGAATAAATTATAGTTTGTACTAGTTTGGAATATTGTTTTTTCCTATTATTTTGGATGATCAAAATCACATCTTTCTGTTAATTGATATTTTCCTGTTTCTTCACCAAACATGGAGAAATGTTTATTAAATTAGAATTAAAAACTGTTTGATGCATCTGTCTCTGTGACCAATTTCCCACAATGCAATGTGTGAGTGTTTACGGTGGAGATGAAAACAAATTTTCCTTTTTGGGGTAAATTATGTTGAATTCATTGATTTGTGAGGCATACATACATCATGATGTCTTGTGTGTAGCAGAATTTGAATCCCAGCTTTTATGGATCCTTGAATTTGAACGAGTGCCACAATCATTTTATACATAAAATAAATAAATAGAGACCTTGTACAATGCTCAAATCACTAGTTCTCTAACAACTGAAAGCAGTTCATAGAAGCGACGGGTTTTGAGTATCAGACAGTGTGAAAGTGACCCCTGAATCTGTGTTTATTCACTAATAGAGTACATCTGCCTCAAATTACCAGCTGTTACGTTTTGAAGCAGACTGAGATTGAGCTGCTAAATGGTTGTTGTTTAGCTGACTTTGAAACAAGGTAATGACTCAAGCATCACTCCAAACGCAATTACACCCCACCCCTTTTTGAGTCTGAGACCCAATGGAGTGTTAAAGTGAATAAAGGGAAATGCAGTGTGAAACCAGCGCTGCGCTAATGGAAGTCAGAGATGGTTGGACGACAGCGAGTTTGTCCAAAAAAAAAAAACACTCCATTCTTCTCCTCTTCCTCCTTCTTCTTGTTCTTTGAAAGTCCCGTCGTGCACAAAAGTGAAGGACTATTGAAATGCCGACAAAGTCAAAGAGGAAGCGGAGCGAGCACACGTTGCATGATGATGAGTTTATCCAAATTACAGGTGTGGGTTAAGTGGTTAGGGGAGAAACATCTATCTCTGGATATGTTGTTACACAAGGGCACGACTTTAAAGTGAGTGTTATTAATGAGTTATAGTTGTTGAAGTGTGTGTGTGTTAGTTGTAGTCGTGTCAGCATGAATTTCATTCACTTTAAGGCTGGCATACACTGCGATTTATTCAATCGTTGTTCTCAGCTCCAGCTCAAACTGTGCGACTCATGACGCAGAGCCTGAATGTGCGCAGCACACGATTCGCAGTGTGAGCGTTTACGGTAAGCCGGTCCGTGGCACTGCTTCAACTGTGCGATACCCTCACGCGGAGCGGCTTACGACCCTACGATGGCTGATCGGGAGCTGGTCGTGAGGTGTTAATCGCATCCGATGTATAGTAGACGGTGCACGACACACGATCTAGCAGAGACTCGCACGATCCCACAAAATAATCACACGAGTTGAAAATCAGCTCAAAATGGGCCAAAAAAAAAATGCCTGCCTTTAGGAAGTTTTAGGTGACAAACAGAACACATTTCTCCTCCCATAATGCAATCTGGTGCTAGTAAAAACAGATTTATTGAAAAGAGACACAGATATTGCTTTATTCTACTCAAGTAGAAGTACTGTTACTTGATTTAAATTGTACTTGAGTACATACAAGTTATACATAAAATACTCAAGTACAAGTAAAAAGTAGCTCAATTAAATTGTACTCAAAGTAAAAGTCAGGAGTTATTTTCTTTTTTCTCTGTATTTATTGTTTGCACCAACCCACCAAAATCAATTCCAACTATATTTAGCAGTAAAACTGCTTCTGATCTATATCTGCTACAGTTAACCATTAGTTTAATCAATATTTGTAGGAATAGAGTAATTAAAAACTCATTTATGTCATGAGATGGAAATGTATGTTACTTTGGTGTCCTGTGGCTCGTGATAGGTTGTAAAACAGTGCGGTAAAAGACATGATGTCATCAATACTGTGCATTATTTAACCATAACTGCAAACTGTGCATATCGCAGGTGAAGGCCATATCAAGCACAAAATAAAGGTTTTTACAGTGTGATGTAGGGAATTAGGATTCCTAAGGCTGCCTTGTCAGAAAGAGAAACTTCATATATTCAGGCTTGTTCTTCAACATGTGGTGAAGGCCAGGGGCGGTTCTCAGGCATGCTGGGCACGAGGACAGGAGGCCATGCCTTTGAATGCCAATCAGATTCTCTGCAGTCACCTGATCTCCTACTACGCCTCGCTCTCATCTTTCTTTTTTTCTTGTCAGGTGGACGTGAACGCTCAGAGCAACACATGTTAAGCAGATGTGTGGGAATTGGAGAGAACATCAAGGTTAAGAGGCAAGAAAACCTCGGGCAACTCCTGCTTCCTGTGTCAGTATTTAAGCTGAAGTGTCGCGGGGGAGCAGGGAGTTATTTACATATCCATACAGATGCTTGTGTCAGAGGAAAAACAAAAAACGTACTTGTGGAATATGTTGAGGTTTTATTTGGGAGAGGCGAGGGATGGCTATGGTGGAGATTGTTGATCTTTGGACAATGGGATGTGGTGGAAGTTGTTGCGGAGGCAGGAAAAAGGAAGATAAACTGGTTGGTTTGGATTTAATTGAAAAAGATTGAAGGCGATAAAAATCAGTTCATTGGCTTTCAATAGAAATGACTAAATAAGAGCAGTCAGAATGTAAACCTCCAAATATTCACATCATGATCGTTTTAACTTTAAAGACTTGGAAAACTATTTATATCTCTTATTAATAACCATAGAGTTGGTGCAAATGTGTATGAAACTTAGTGGAGAATGCTATATGAGGAACCAACTCGACATGACTGAGCCACAATATGAGTCAATTACAAGGTAAGGTAGCGTATTTCATACACACTGCAATTCAATGTGCTTTAAATGCACCAGAAAACATTAAACAGCTTGAAAATAAATTAGAACATTACAATCAGCAGAAAAAACATTTCAAATCAACAGTAAAAACCTTAAATCAACCATAATATGATTAAAAATCTCTCTCTCAATCATATGCAGTAGAGAAAAAAGAGCCTTTTTGTTCACATGTGATGCTGACCTCAGTTTGTTTCACTTCTTTGCAGCATAACAACTAAAAGCAGCATCACCATGTTTACTGTGAGCTCTGGGCTCCACTATCTGACCTGTGTCCATAGATCTGAGAGCTCTGGGCTCCACTATCTGACCTGTGTCCATAGATCTGAGAGACCTGCTGGGTTCATACCTGACTAACATCTCACTGATGGATTCTGGACCAAACCCATTCACAGATTTATACACCAGCAGCAGAACTTTAAAGTCTATTCTGAGGCTGACTGGGAGCCAGTGGAAAGACTTAAAAAAACTTATTTTAACCAGAACAAAGAGGTCAAACCAATGATGTGATCCAGAATCAGTATATTGATCTGGATCTCCTCCTAAATTTACTGGAATCTTAAGGTATTTGGTCTCTCTGTGGTTAAAACTTAGTCAAAGTTTGTTATACTGCTAAAAGTCAAATGAACAAACCAATAAACGCTGGTGAAAACATGACCTCCTTGATAGACGTAATGAGAAATTTGAATTTAAAGGACAATCCTCTGGATTTGATGAGTGCCTGAAAGCACTGAAAAGTTGCATCTCGAGGCTGGCCATGGTTACATGATGATTTTTAGTTCATAATTAGTTATTCCAAATTAAAGTGTTCTGCTTCATGTTTACGTGGACATAGTAATTCCCAATTGAGGTTTACATGGAAAACCAGTTTATTCGGCTTTATTTAATTCCGCTTTCGGTCTGGGGGTTGGAAGGGTTCTGATTGGTCAGGGGAGCGAACATGACATATCACGTCCATTGGGAAAAACACAAACCTTTTCTTTTCAGCAACAACATAGACGACTACATCAGAACTGTTTTCACTTTTATTTTGAAGCAGCAGCTCGATGATAACAGAAGAAGGAAGTAGAGCAGCAGAAAAGGGAGATAGAACACCGTACTTTGGTCAATCAAAGCCAGCGGTTAATGCAACAGCTGTTCTACCTCCACTATATGGAACGTTGAGTGAAAAATAACTTTATAATGATCCACGCGTCATTAGGGAAGTTCTGGTGCATCGTTCTACGCAGCATCGATGAAGCCATTCCGTTTGCAGAGGTCCGTGTGAATGTCCGCATGTTTATTCTTCCATCCATCCATTTTTTTCATGATATCCATGTATTCTAAGGCTCTTATTAAATAAATAGTCTCGGCTCTAGTAAGGACGACCAACCTGGGCTATGTCATCACGGCAAGTCGCGCATGTGCAGAACAACCGGAATTAACTTAAAGCAGAATTAGGTGTTTACAAGAAAGAGGAATTATTTCACTCGGAATAAACTTATTCGAATTTAAGTTTTATTCCAGAATTACATTTATTTTTTATTTATTTTATTTATTCAGTTTATTTCCGACATGGTTACAGTCACTTTTTTTTTTTGTACATGCCGAAAAAGGAGACGAGAGAAGCAGTTTGCTTATCTAAGTCCCGTCCCCTTTATTTTGCATTAGGAATGAAGTGTTTACAAGGTCAGTTTAAATAGGAATTTACTTTTATTCTGATTTAAAAAAGATTTAATGCTCCCATGTAAACGTGGTCACTAATGAGTTTAGAGCCAAACTGAGTGATCGATTAAATTATTATAAGTTCTAACAGAACAAGACACGACTGTGATACAATGACACCCCCATAGTCATAATTCTATAAGCTGATTCTATTTTCTTTGATAGCGTTCCAACAATGTACACAGTTTAAATAATTCAATGTTGAAATCATTAATAATACAGTCTGTGTGGAATGTTCCGTGTCACAACCTACTTGGCTGCCAGGTTTTTTTAATGTATATTTCTCATATTGTGATACAACAGCTGTCATTCAACTGTAAAACCAACCAGTGTCTACTGTGTTCCTGCACAATCAGAAACACCTTCATGTTTCCACAGGTATTGGAAGATCAAGTGGCACCGTCATGATATTAGGAATCATTGTGACGTGTTTGCTTGTTACCTTGACATGATTCTGTGTGACTTGACAGCACTGATGTGTAGTGATGACGGTCGGACTAGAAAGAAAGACCACATCATCTGACGCTCTGTGGAACGAAAGGAGAACATGTCATGAGTACTATTTCAACCCACTTCCTTATTTAAAGTGTTTTCTAGACTCTGTTGTTTCTTCTTTCACCGCTAACTTGTGTGACAGGCGTTACATTTCCTGCCTAAAGTCACAAACACCAGAATGTTCATTAAATGCCATTATTCTAGAGGCCAGAGATGGAAACTTATACGGATCAAGCAAAACAAACAAAGATCCATTCCAAACAAAACATAATAGATTATTAAATAAAATAAGATGACAAGAGAAAGAACTTCAACATGAAATATAAGCCATCACATGGTTAATAGTGATGTTATGAGATGTGTCGAGGCTACAAAGCTTTAGTCAAGTAATGGAGGGGGTGTTTCGGCAAAGCTTTATTCGGGGGAGGAGCCAAAATGATGACAAACGAAGCTTCGCTGCTGGCTGTACCATGTGACTGCTTCAGGAAGCGGTTCAGAGTTTGTCGGATGGTTTAACAGCATCGTACGCCCTCAGGCTCCGTTAAACCTGTAGATTTTTATTTATAGTTGCGGTTATTTTAGAGTTTTGTCAGTTTGTAAAGATTGGAGACCAGACTCTGGATACTGTTTTGATGGTTTAGATCAAGTTTAGAGGGAGACAGAGTTGGAAGGTTTTGGAAAGTGATGAGAGCATTAGTATCGATGTATGAATGCATTTTACTGTATGTCTCACAATTCAACACTGTTATTTAATTTCTTTTTTTTTTGTCAGCACTGTTATTCCTGTCTGTTCTGTACATCAGTGTGCAAGTTAAACATGCATAGTCAGTGACCTTTTCTTAGTTCAGCACATGCTCGCCACCTTTCTCTGTTGAGTAAAAAAATATTGCATAACGTATTATCACATTGAGAGACTGGTGGATGGCCCAGCAGTCAGAGAACAGGGTAGTGGGACCAGAGGGGCAGGGTTCAAATCCTGTTGGAACCACTGTTTGGAAAATGTACACAGAATACATTGAAAAATATTCATATTACAAGTGATTATGTATAGAAAAATTATTCATACATTTTTGCGATTCATTGTCAGTCCCAAGAGCCACAATACTTCCAAACAGACAATAATTCAATGCATCACAATTTATGTGGTGAAGATACAGCTGCCTTTGATTATTAACATGGTTGTGTGCACATGAAGTGAGACGATGCCTCACAAGGCTTCATCTCACCACCACTAACCACAACGTAGGAAATACAAAAATAGAGAACTCGCTTATCGTCTGCAAGTAGAGAAACAGGAACAGAATCTTTTATAATGCTAAATGGACTTGATTTATATATAGAGCATTTATGCCGACACCGACGTAGTCCCAAAGCGCTTTGCAATATGAACTCATTCACGCACCAATAGGACTGAGCTGCCATGCAAGGCACTGGTCAACCACTGGGAGCAACTTAGGGGTCAGTGTCTTGCCCCAACTTTGACAGGCATAGACTAGGATCAAACCCCAAACCTTGTGATCAGAAGACTCACATCATTAACAAAAGAGTCCAAAAAGAACACAAAACAAGTCCCTAATGCTGCGTTCAAATAGTCCCTCCTATCTCCTTTCCTATCCACTTTTCCATGACCCTGTGGATTACATCACAGGGTGATGGAAAGGTGTTAGGAGAGGAGTTAGGAAAAGGCCATCACGTTTGTTTTGACAGTCAGGCACACTTCCACTAGGTGACGTAATAATCTGACGGCTGTGAAGGTTAGTGACGTCTGCCGTGATGAAATAAGGCAGATTTATAACACTTTCCGCTCATATAATCTCAAATATCACAAGGTTTGAATGTGAATCAAAGGAAACGAGGCACAAAAGTCAAACTAAAGAATGTCACATTGACAATGATTGCTCACACTCACTAATATGAATTATGATGAATAAAATATAACGTGGATAAAAAATGTCTCTGATCCTTTTTACTAGAACCACAGAGTGTCCGTTTTATGTCAGGTCTAATCTGATAACATGTCTTACATATAATATGATATTGGTTTTAGATTATTTATTTAACGTTGTTCAAGGCATATTATTGCATCGGTAACTTACATGATCGTTCGTTGTTGGTCATCGTGAGTTCCCGTAAGCGCTCAGGTGTGTGGTTTAGCATTAGGATGCATCAGTGTTTCCTTGACTCAAGGAAGCATTGAGACTCTTTTCCTGAGCTTAAAGAGAACTCAGACCATCTTAATCATGGCCACCACTTAAACACTTCCTTAGGTGAAGGAACAGTGGATAGGAAAGGAGATAGGAGGAACTATTAGGAGGTCCTTCCTTCCCATGGTGTGACTGCTCTGTAATAGTCTCTGAGACACAGGTAGAAGCTCTAATTAGTCCAGACACAGGTGTAGCCAATCAGCCAATCAGCCACTCCCACAGGAAATGAAATGGGTGGAGCTATAGTGTTATATTGTCTATGTAAGCTAGCCGATTCCTTCTTACATTTCTTCAAATATTTTTTTTTTTCTGTTATATGTTGCTTTCTACTTATTTTTAACATAATTTCTAGGAAACAATACATTTGATTTCATGGTGTTTCTATCATTTTGAATGATATAAATGTTGCTGCATCTTTCTGTTGTTTGATTCCTTGTGTTTCTTCATCAGACAAGAAGGACAGTGAGTGGCTTGACACTGTTTTAGTTCTGGTTGGTTCCCAGTGTTCCTCCTGCGATATCGCTTCACCTTTGGCCGGACTCAGATCTTTCCGTGTATGCCCGAAAATAAACACACACCATTGTTTTGCCACAATTTTCAGGCCTTGAAAACAAAATAAAATGGGTTGGGAAGTTATGGAAGAAGATTTGTGTCTTTATTATTCAATTTTAAAAAAGTCAATCAAAACTAGATATTCCAATCATGGAAAAAAGTTTTCAAATGCAATTTTTTTGGGTCTCAATTTTGTTCGTTTTTTGCATTTGAACACTTTTTAAAAGTGATTTTTCTATTGACTGAAAGGTTTTTTTTTTTTTAATTATAAAAACACAAATCTACCTCCACAGGAAGTCACTTTCTCAGAGTTTTTGGGGCAAATCACAGTAAGAATGAAGTTCTATACAAATTTTCAAGCAGTAATTTAAACATTTTACATATGTTTTTTTGTTTTTTTTTCCCTTTCGAGCAAATCATCAATAATTTATTGATCTATGAGGCCTACATTATGGATTTACATAATAATGAATGAATAAAAAAGATTTTTGTGCTATGGTTTATTGTTGCTGTATTTTATTTTGTTGTTTTTGGATCAATTTTGGATATTAATTATTATAAATCATACATTTGTTTCTCTTCCACTTGCTAATGATGTTTACATAGAGTCTTTATTCCTTAAGTTAACAAGCAAACGTGTGTGTGCACGTTATAGTGCATGTACTCCTAATGTATGTTTGAAAATAACACCCATGTTAAGATACAAAGGTGTAAAGAGTACCCCACCCCCAACACACGCACTCACGTTTATTTTTGGTAATAAATCTTGCCACAGTTCCCTTGCATACAGTAAACATCTCATGTATGAACATAAAAAGGAAGAGACCAAATCTTGCAATAATAGAATTTAATTTATTTTCCACAAAGGCATCTGTATGACAAAAAAGTTTGTCAAAATGTATGTTTAAATATATTAAAATAACACCAATAAATTAAATTCAAAATAAAAACATTCTTATAGTTCAGGGGCCAAATACGGAGCAATTTATCTTAAGTGTGATGCAGATTTTAGGTGGAAAAAAAATTGTAATTTAATTATTTATAATAAATCATAAAATATACAGAGCACTGATAATAGCAAAGCAATGCGTGACACAAATCAGTCCCTGCAGGATCTACACTTTCAATTTATTTGATTTTGTGGCCAATTTTTATGTGATTTGAGGAAATTTGCAGGATTTGTGAAAAATTGAGGGTTGTTTTAACAATTTGAGATTAAAAATGACCGCCGTCATGTGATATAAAAACATGGGGAAAATGTGAGGCCATTGTGGAGTTTCATTGAATTTGTGTATTCATTTTGATATATCTACAACTGAATTAGTTGGTCATTTACACAATGATTCATAGCTTTCTGCTGCGGGCCAAATTGGATGCTCAAAAGGGCCGGATTTGGCACCCGGGCCTCGAGTTTGACACATGCTCTAAGTATAGCTACATTAGTGAACCCTAAAACTGTGCCATGTCAAATGTTCCATGTGGGTAACATCATAATAGGTAAAAAACCCCATGACACCATGAAACAGAAATAAATAAATATTCCCAGAAAATAATAATTTAATCAGTAACTGTTGGGTGTAGAAATGTAATGAATTAATTTTCTTATTTTAATTAAAATTAGGAAAATTTCCCAAAAATATCCAAGTACCCATAAAAGCAAGTCACTTACAGTAACGTGAGTATTTGTAATCCATTACTTTCACCTCTGTTAAGATGCAATATTCACAAATTCAAAGAGTTTTACCCAAATTCAGTTTGTATAGTGTTTCCTTTTTTGGTACAAAGTCAAGTCAAATCAAAGAAAAACAACCCCCACACACAGACACACACACACCCACACTCACTCAGACACACACAGACACACACTCCGACCCCTACACCAGTCCCAGCTGTCACTTCCGACTGTGCGTGACAAACACAAACAAACAGAGGGAGCTGCTTCTTCTCCAAACGCACACCATCCATCATAACACACTGTCACACATTTGGTGGAAAAGTGTGACAGGAGGATATGCACAAGGAGAATTGTGTGTGTGTGTTTATGAGAGTATACACAGTGAAATTCTCCCAGATGTCCCCCCCCCCACCGGAGACGTACAGAAAACACCTCATCAGAAAAATCATAATCACAATAGTCCGATGATATTATCGAGGAATAAAAATGAAACCCGAGGGGTGTAAAAACAGTGCAGGAAGCTAAAGGGGAAGGAGATGTAGATGATGTAGAACATCCAGAGGCCACCATCACTCCCCTTTCTTCTCTTTCTCCTCATTCATGCACCTCCAGGCTCTCCCTCGTCTCTCCTCTCTATCCTTCGCTCCTGGAGAAAAGTTCAATCTTTGCATTTTCATTGTGATTGTCCACACAGACCCTGTACCTCATGAAAGTTTCATACCCCCCCCCCCCCCCCCTTTCTCTCTCTTATCTTGTCATATATGAACCTGTGGCTATAGCCGAGGGCTGAGTGACAACTTCCTGCACACAGAAGGATTGGAATTGGCCTTTATGCTTGAGTATAAGTTCATCGTGTTTCCTTTTTTTTCTCTCATGGACAGTCTCTGAATCCACAAGTGTGGGTTTGCAAACACAGAGACTATTTGTGTTACACCTACGCATTCAAGTAAATGTGCATAAACCTCAGCCACACACACACACACACACACACACACACACACACACAATCATAACATTTACTCAGGCCTACATTATCGCCAAACAAACAGTGGCATGCCAAGTACAGGCTGAATGAGGCTGCAGTGTAGAAACTAGGCTTTATAAAGGCAACTGTTAGCAGATTAGTCATTCAGAATGAAAGAAAAGGTTACAACTAGGGGTGCACCGATTCCGATTTTGACCGATCTCGATTTTTCTATTTTTTTTTTATAACAGACAGCATACACATTGAATATTCCAATCTTATTTTATTGTAAAACATCAAACAATACCTGTGAATCAATACAAACTTGATGTATTAACTGAACATGAGGGAGTTATCTCAAATATAAATGAAAAGTTTAGTTTATTTTTTCACATTTTAAAAATAAACAACTTGTGCCACAGGTTACACTGCAGACAGTGCACAGCAGTATTTAGTTTTTAATCAGAATTATTAAACACGAGACGTGACGTTAAACAGTCCTTTGTGCCAAAGGATGGTAGTGATATGAGGTTTACCATGGGAGAGTGTTGTGGGAGCTGTGTCTCAGATATGGGAAGGATGTACGGTCAAATGTGGGACGCATCATCAGTACTGTTCCTTTGAATCAGGGGGTGTTTCGGCCTTTTTAACACTAGACACCCTCATCAAAGGTGGCCAGCTGCAGGGTGATCAAGCTTGAGCTTGGGTGCCATAACTTTTTCCGATTCTCTCCTTTCTGCAGCTTTGGGGCCACTTCACATTCGGTCTAAATAAACAAAATCACAAAGTTGGAGGAAGATGATAAAATGATGATCTATATTGGTATTTTAAGATGTTTTGTTAGTTTGTCTTAAAGTGTTCTGAGTTATAGATTTCCTTGTAGAGCAAAAAGAAAAAAATGTCCAAATGCAGCAGCTTAGTGGATATTTAAATGTAAAAATATCAATCAGACAAAAGCTCCTAAAAGCAATTACTAGAACGAACATGGCACATGTTAGTTATTCTCAGTTATTCTTCTTGTAGTAACTTGTTCATTAGTGGAATGTTTTTCTTGATCCAAAGCCATGAACTCCATCATTTTCCTCGTAGAATCTTTGCTCTTTTCTCTGTTAATAAGAGCGAACAGCGGCCCACTGATTGGCTCTTTGCTTTAGCTTTAGCTTTAGCATTAGCTTGACTGCTAGCTTCCAATGCTGCGTACTCAGCAGTGTGGTGGTTTCTTAAATGGTGTTACAGAAATTACAAATTGCAATCCTTTGATCTCTATTTTGTGTAAAACACGCAAGCTGCCAACATGCTAGGCTAACCATGCTCCAGGTGACTGTTGTTGTTAACCCGTGTAGCGGACACATGTGTCACTAATCCTTTCATGGACCTGATCCTTTCAACGCATGCGCTTATACTACGTCACTTCCTTCACTCGCAATCTTTACCACAGAGCTGCTGGGACGTGATGTTTGAATATTAACTGACCATACAACATATTTTAATAGTACACATTTAAATATGTGACTGTTTTGTGGTGTTTTTAATTGTTTGTAAAGAAAAAAAAATGGACAAAAACACAATACACAACATTGACAATCAAAAACCAAACAGAAAATAAGATAAAAACCAAAAATAAATTGGAAATCACTTAAAACATACATTTCTAATTCTTTTTAATTAGCAGAGTTTCAACCTTTAAAATAGTACACAAACTCCTGTAAAATAGGAACGGAGAAGCATTGCGTGCATGCGTTGAAAGGATCCATCGGTGCATTCTTAGTTACAAAGGTGGAATGCTAAAACAAGGCTGCCACAAAAGCTCATGCACACTACAAACATTTTTTAAAATATATAAAAGTCTTTGAAGAGAACCAAATATTGACTGAACATACAGCTGAAACACTTTGTAGATATACGTACTGTATGGTCATATGTTCAGACTGACAGAGGCTTTCCTCATGTGTCATCACACACAGTGACTTCTGTTTAAATCAACCCACCTGTCCACACAGGTACAGTCAAAGGCTGTGTTCCTTTATATTTACTGACCCTTTCCAAAGAATTAGAATATCATGGAAAAGATGTTTAATTTCCATAATTCCATTCAAAAAGTTAAACTTTCATAGATTATAGATTCAGAGCCCACTAATTAAACAATTTCAAGTATTTATTTGTTTATTTTTACATAATTTGGGCTTCCAGCTCATAAAACCCACAAAAACGGGAATTCAAAAAATTAGAATGCACCATTTACTTTTCAGTTTTTGCAGAAAAAAAGAGGAGAAGAAGGACTGGACTGTTGGCCATTGGTCCATGGTCCTCTTTTCTGATGGAAGTAAAGTGTTTCATTCTGGAATCAAGGTCCAAGGGTTTGGAGGAAGACGCGTGAGGAAGAGAACAGATTATTGCACCACAAATCATGACTGACTGGATATTTCACACTGGATCTCAAGCAGCTTGGGTTCAGTTCTTCACCCGTTCCAATCTGGCAACCTCGTTGTTGCACTATTTTGCCGACACACAAACAACTAAACACAGATCTAAATAAAGGAAGCACAGTATTTTTACACCTTGAGTGGTTTTAGTTTCTCTGTAAAATGTGAAAAGTATTAGAAAAATGGAGAGTTTAAGGATTTCAAAGTGTTTCCCAAATCCGATTTATTACTTATTGTTTAGGTTTCTTCATACAAACATGAATTGTTAATCTTAAATCTAATCCTTACTTTTCGATGTGTTTTGGCCTGACTTTACTAAAGCTTCATATTTCCGACAGACTGAGCCTGAATGTAATCAAATCCTGGAGCCTGAGGCGGAAGAAGTGATTCATAACGGCTCAAATTCACCATCATTTCATCCCTCATTGAGAGCAGATATTGATAGGCACTGATGTGAGGGTCAATTTTTACCAGACATGTGTCCAGACCCAGGGGCAGCGAGTGAGGCACGAGTTGGGGCTTAGAAATGGATCCGGATGTAAAAAGAAGTGCATCAGCAGAGAAAAGACAGAAAAAGTGAGCATGAAACTAGAGCTGCAACTAACAATTATTTTCATAATCGATTAATCGGTCAATAAACTAATCGATTAAACAAATTTCTAAAAAAAAAACAGTTTATCACACACAAACAATGGCACACACGTACACAAACCTTCCGGGTGCAAGCACACACAAACATTCTGCACTTACACACAAACTCTTGTGGTGCACGCACACACAAACACTGCGCGTACACACACACAAACACTCGTGGTGCATGCACACAAAAACACTCGTGGTGCGTGCACACACAAACACTCGTGGTGCGCGCACGCACAAACACTGCCCATACACACATAAACACTTGTGGTGCGCGCACACACAAACACTCTGCGCGTGCACACAAACACCTGTGGTGTGCGCACACACAAACACTGCCCATACACACATAAACACTTGTGGTGCACGCACACACAAACACTCTGCGCGTGCACACAAACACCTGCGGTGTGCGCGCGCACAAAAACACTCGTGGTGCGCGCACACAAAAACACTGCCCGTACACACATAAACACTTGTGGTGCGCGCACACACAAACACTCGTGGTGCGCGCACACACACAAACACTCGTGGTGCACGCATACACAAACACTCGTGGTGCACGCACACAAAAACACTTGTGGTCAATTTTTATCTGTTCGTTGTTGAAGCCTTACATGAAACAAAGTTGTACAGAGTAAATAAAGTGTTTCTGACTGGGTGGTTGTGGGTGATACAGGCCAGACAGGGTGGGTGTAAAGCATCACTGGGATGAAATGAGATGAGTCTGTCTCAGGCTTAGACTCAGAGAGATGGATTAGCGTGTCGTCTTCTACCTGTGTGAGGGTCAGCGTTAAACTGCCAGGGCCAGATAAGAGCTCCAGTGTGGGCTCACATTGACTGGTTACCTCATCGATTAAAGCTGGGAGAGAGCGCAGAGCCACGAGCACAGTTCAGGAAGATACAGCTGTTCATCAATGTGTCAGGACCCCAAGCATCAACCGAGACCTGCCTCCACGCTCCCATCACCTGAGCTAATGCTTCAGCACACACCCAGGACCCCACAGAGGGCAATGGAGACTTTCTAAAGCTGTTCTTCACCTACACAAACTGTTTATCCACTGTTCATCACACTCTTTCTGATCACAGGTTTTCATTCCATTAATAATCAAGGCCTGGGGGTACGTGTAGGGGTACGCAATGGCATTACAGTACTTCAGAGAGAGAGGAAAATAAACAAATAAAGTATCAGTCTTGGTCCCACCCCCAGATGTGAGATGACCGGAAATCATACAAACTACAGAAATAAATCTATTCAGGAGCCACTAAATCAGTGTTTTTCAACCCATATGGAGTTATGGCCGGCCTAATGATATGGATGTAAAAGTTTGTAAATATTTTGTATTTGTGGGTTTTTGTGTTCTTAAGTTTAGTGAGTTTGTAATGAGAAATGACTACATTAGCAGTGATTTTGCGCTGTCCGTGGTACTGAAACATGGCTGATTTTGACATCTGTCACTCAGAGTGAGAGACGATGCACTCCGTAATGGCCGATTGTCTGTGCTTCATTAAAGGACCCACGTCATGCTATTTTTCACCCATCTCCATTTGTTCTAAGAACTCCAAAAACAAAGTATTTGAGGTTTATTTTCCCAAACTCTCCTGTTTTCCACCTGTTGGATTTGAACTGAACCTCCGTCCAAACTTCCCTGGTCTTAATGTCCGTAACAGAACTTTCATCGTTGTCTCCTTCTCTCCTCTCTGTCCCTGAGTCCTCCTCATGTGTTCTGGATAGTTCTCCTCCTGTGTCCTGTCTGTTGGAGGCAGGTTCTCCTGCGTTAGCATCATTGCTATAGGTGCGATTACTCGCTACGCTAACTGCTGCTGCTCTGTTCTGCAATTTCCACACAAACAACCTTGGACTTCTTTACGTCATGCTTAGGTTCAATTATTGGCTTAAAATTCTAACTTTAAATCCAACTGCCTTTTATTAGCCATGTTCTACCATTTAAATCAAAATCACTCTGTAGACGTAGAGTGGGCGTGGCTTGACTTTCCCCCCTCTTTTTCACTTGCGCTCAGTTTTTATGTCAGTTTTGTGTGGACAGTGACATTTCCAGTGATTTAAAAGAAATTAAAGACAGCTGTCCAAATGTAATACTTCAAAATGTAATAAAAACCCTTAAAAGCAGACAGACATAGATCGATAAACACAAACTTGAACATGATCGCAATATTTATTTATTTTTGTTGACAAATGGTCATGTGACTTGAACTTTGGAAAAGTTTTGTGGGATTAGCAATCCAGCAGAAGAATGCAAAGGTGGCGCTGAAGTGGAAAAGGAAGCGTATTTACTCCATTTTTAATGTGATTTATTTTGTTCCCTGGCCAGACGAGGAAGACAGTGATTTGCTTGACAACGTTTTTCTCCTGGTTTTTCTTTTTCATAGTGTTCACTGTGAAATGGCTTCACTCCATGAGAGAAAAACATTTGGCCGTATTCCAATGTTTCTGTGGAAGCCACAATATTAACATCTGCTATTTTTTTTGGCACAAATTTCAATCCATGAAAACTCCAGAAATGTCACTTTGACAGTGTTTTGTAGCGGATGAGAAGAACTTTAAGTTTTGATGAAGTTGGCCGTTTATCGTCACAAAGCATTTAAAAGGCAGTGTGTTTGTGACATGTGTGACTATGCTCCCTCCTGTTTGGCACATAGGTGTGCCACAGTTCCTGATTAGAATACCTCACTATTTATCTCAGTGTTCGGACACAGAATCATTGTTGTTTCATTGTTTGTCTTTGTTTTCATTCCTCATGTGTTCTTTCTCCTTAGATCTTCCTTATTTTGTACTTGGTTACTTTGAGTTACTTTGAGTGGACTACAATAAAGGGCATTTCAAACGCTACTCCTGTCTGCTGCCTCTCTCTCCATCTGGGTCTTCCTTCAAAACTCTAATCCCCCACAGAACCAACATGCTGCCAAAATCGTAACTTTTCAAAAGTCAACATCAAAGGTGTATTCCATAAAGGAGGGTTAACAAACTCTGAGTCTATCCATAAACTCTGGGTCAACATACCCCACGATGGGAAACTCTGGGTATCGGATTCCATTACAGCTGGTATGAAGTGGGTCAATCAACCCTGAGTATGTAAACCTTGAGTTCCTTACGTGCACACGCGCGCGATAAAAAGCCATCATCAATGGATCAGAGATTACTCGAGCTGCCATGGCAACCACCCGGAAGAGAGTGGCTTATTTCACCCATTAGGGTGAATAAGTCAGTGTTTGAGGAATATGAGCCTGTTCTAAAGGAGCGTTCAGTCTTCAGTGACTTAATGCAGATCAACCTCTCAGTGACTTTCACTTAATGCTCTGTATCCACAATGTTATAAAGAAAACTACCGTTTGCACACAAAAAAAAAAAAAACGTAAAGCAACACAACATTAGTAATGATGTGAGCACGTCTGTGGTGTGTGATGTTACTAATGTGTTTCAGAGTGTTAAAGGGATAGTTCGCCTATTTAAGACATGACGTTGTATGCAATCCTCACCAGCACTATAGTGCATACACATTGTCTCACTCAGTGGTCACCTCCCTGGTCCGAGTTCTGGCCACTTGAAGTTGTTCAAGAAAGTAGTCCCGGTTAGTTTCCGGGGCCACAAAACTGCGTTTTTAATAGAAAAAAATATATGCGTTTGAAAGCTTGATTCATTTACATCACAAAACCGCCCACAAAAAAATTCATACCTCCAGTTTTAATCGGCACTATTTTCTCTTCCGTTTCCATCAATCCGCGCTGCCGTCAACGTCATCGGTGCGCCTAATCCCATCAGCTGTTGATAGCGCGACTCGCGGACAACATGTCTGACTCCGAAACTTCTGATGATGAATGCAATTTTAGTACAATATCAGATGAAATGAAAACTTCAAAATCAAGGTGTCGTATGCAACATCAAGTTAGTAAATAGAGCTTACCCGTGGTACTGGTACAGCAGCAGTATTCAAAATGCGTTTTTTGCTGTTTCCTCGGTTGGGGATGTAATCGTCCTCGCTGAAGTGAGCACTGCACACACGAAAATCCTTTGTACTGGATATTTTCGCTCCCGCAGAATAGCCGATGGCAACCAGCCAAAGCTGTCTCATAGTTATATCAGAAACTGGAAAACGATGGAAGCTGAACGGTGATCCCGGCACATTTTGTGGTCACAACCTGGGAATTTACAAGTTTGTACCATTGTTAATGTACGTACGTTTTACTTTCTCTTGCTTCGGTCTTCCATCGTTGCTATTAGAGTGTGTAAACCCTATTATCGGATTGATGGAAACGGAAGAGAAAATAGTGCCGATTAAAACTGGAGGTATGAATTTTTTTTGTGGGCGGTTTTGTGATGTAAATGAATCAAGCTTTCAAACGCATATATTTTTTTCTATTAAAAACGCACAGTTTTGTGGCCCCGGAAACTAACCGGGACTACTTTCTTGAACAACTTCAAGTGGCCAGAACTCGGACCAGGGAGGTGACCACTGAGTGAGACAATGTGTATGCACTATAGTGATAGTGAGGATTGCATACAACGTCATGTCTTAAATAGGCGAACTATCCCTTTAAGGTAAATAAAAGTGTTCAGATTATGGTGTTCAGGTGGGCGGAGCCAGGTATAAACCCAGAGTTTCTTTGATAAAACCTGCCAGCAACCAATCAGAACTCATGTGATTTTACTCATTGATTACATCAAATTATACCAATTATATCAGGTTGATAAATGGTAAATGATCATTTGTTTATTTTTTTTACAATTTCTTATGCTGTCTATTTTAGTCGTCTAAATCTCAGAGCTCAGTACATTTCTCCACTTCTTTGATGTTTCCATGTTTCTCCAGCGACATAACAAATGGAGACACTCATTGCCGATTGGATGTTACGACACAGCGTCACAATCGCGCGATTGAGTCACCGGAATCTTGTGAGTGGCGTTGCTTGATGTTGCGTCATTTACATCAATTTTGAATGTAATCTAGCTGCCAGAGTTACTGAAGTCGCTTTCAGTGTAAACACACCTGAACAGATTTAGTCGTCTAAAGTCTTAATTTAGTTGACTATAATGGAAATAATCCAGATGAACTGCATTGTGTTTCAGTCAAAAGACTGATTAAAGCTAAATCAAAATTTGAAGTCAAAATGAACACAGGGAAGGGTTAAAGTTGTCATTTAGAACAGGAAACTATAAGTCCATGGTTCCCACAGGTTCACGTCTCGTCGGAATAAAATGTATTTTTACACAAACGTACATTACCTTCTTTAAAGTTATGCTCAGTCAGGCTATTTAGAGTGAAAACAATTGCCAGTAGGAGTAAATGTGGGATTCATTAAGAAACCATACAGTACATGATGAAGAGGGTTCAGAAGATGCATTCGGTCATATCTGTGCCTTGCATATTTCAAACGTCTGTGATTAAAATGTTACAGTCATAACAATGTTACCTTGGAAAGATTAGATTAGACTCTGAGCGATTTAAAGCACACAAAAAACTAAATATTTGGTCTAGTTACACCACCAACTGTTACATTTCAACAGTAGAAACGATAGGATTTTCTTGTCTTACGACAAACAGAATGAAGAGTTTTGATTTGCGATTGGTTTTCATTGCGTCAGGAGTTACTGATGCTGCTGCTAAAGACTGACCAGATTTATGACCTTCATGCAAATTCATTTTAATGTACATCTTATAAATTATTGCCAATTTTGATGGAAAAAATAATTTTGGGCAATTCAAGAATTCAGTTAAAATGTCAAGAGAAAAGTCTAAAAGACGAGAAAGTAGAATTTTAGAAAATAAAGTCAAAATACAATATTGTGATAAAAGTCAAAGGTTTGCTAATAAAGTAAAATTTACAGAATTGGTCCCTTGGCCAATTCACCATATAACAACACACAGCATTGGCCCTCTTCAGCTTCCATAGATTTAACTTTATTAGCAAACCTTTGACTTTTATCATGATATTGTATTCTGAGTTAATTTTCTAAATTAGCATACGATACCCTTGTTTCTGTAGCATGCACATAAAACTGTGTGCAAACTGTAACTGGGCTTTGTGCAATAAACCAACCTTTAACAACAGGGAAACATGTAATAACATCATTTAGGCACTGTAATTTTAAAATAGGATGCACTTTAGCATTTCAAACATTGATCTTAACATCCTGGTTATATTTGGTGGTTTTATTCTGTTCTTGATTTTAAATGTAAGTCTTTTGTATTGTTTGGATATTTAGATTTCCTTCTGCTTGTACTTTTAATTGTGTATGTGAATGTATTATGTTTTATGAGGAGACATTTATTGGACATTAGCTGTTGCTAACATCTTGTACATTTACAGTTCTGCAAAAATCTGAATCTAAGGTGGGATACTCAATAGTGAGTGTTTGGAATGTTTACGACCTGCTGGCAGCTATTTGATCTGCTTCAGTATAGTTGCTAATGCAATTCTGCAGGAAATGATTCAAGGTTGGCCAAAAATAATAATAGGTAATAGTGCAAAAAAACAAACAGACACAAAGTCTCATGAAAAATAATAAAATCTGATTGAAAAGAAACAAATACTTGTAGAAAGTGCATGAGGCTGCCCACTGCACGGCTAGAGCCTCACTGACTGCTCACGCTTGGCAGGAATGCTATTTGTTGTTGTTCCGGCCTTGATCCAGTTCTGACATTAGTTTTGAGGGGGTGTTGATGTTGCTGTGGATGCAGAGAGGAGGGGGGAATGCCAGGAGAGGAACAACTGAACCCGCTCAGATTTCTGTAATTACATATTGATTTCTCTGGGGGTGTTGTTGAGCTAGCATTGTGCAAGTGTAAAATAAATCACTCAGCGACAAAGAAAGCTGAGTATTTATGCTTATTCATTCACTTTATCGTGATCTTGATTCATGCTTTCTTACTCTGGTCACACAATAGAGGCGTGTGTGTGTGTGTGTGTGTGTGTGTGTGTGTGTGTGTGTGTGTAACATGCCTGCAGAAATATGGAGTCAAGTCTAAGTGTAGGTAAGGCTGCTGCAATGCACATTTTTATTAAAAATATATGCAATTACTATTTTTCAGTTCTTCTGCAGAAATGGACAATGAAACAAACAAACATGAAGGAGGAAAAAAGGTAATAAAAAAAACAAAAAACATGCAGATTAATAATAAAGCTTCTTTTAGTCATCAGAGGTTACCGGCCTTTTTTGGGTCACGTGACCCCATTTTTATATCTTAAATTTCTGGCGACCCCAGATATTTTTTTTTTCTAGTATTAGTCTTTAATCGTGTTTTGTTATACAGGATTAGTGCACAAAATAACAAGATGTGCCACGCACACGTACCAAAGGAGTGGAAAAAAGCAGAGTGCATTGACGCCCCCACACACAGTCCTGTTTGCTAAAAGCAGCCGTGTTCCCTCAAACCTCTGGAGCTTGTGTAACACACTTCAGGAAACAGCTCAACACAAACTGAAATCATTTGCATTCAAATCACCTAAAGCATATACTGTATGTTGCTTCTATTGCTCGTTATAGCGTTGAAAATAGTTTTACTTTGAAAACACATTTAGGCAGAGGTATAAAAAGTACCAACATATCCTACTCAAGTAAAAGTACCGTTACTTGATTGAAATTGTACTTAAGTACAAGTGCACGTAAGTCATACATAAAATGCAAGTACAAGTAAAAAGTAGCTCAATTAAATAGAACTCAAAGTAAAAGTAACGAGTTACTTTCACCCACCACGTTTATTTTTGGTAATAAATCTTGCCATGGTTCCTTTACATACAGTAAACATATCATGTATAAACAAAATCTTGCACAATTGGAACTTCAGTTATTTTCCACAAAGGCATCTGCGTAAAGTAAAAGGTTTGTCAAAATGTACCATTCTTTTTTTAAATAAAATAACACCAATAACAGATTTTGTCACGGTGCATTACATTTAGTCTAATTGGTCGACTATGATGTGATTTGATTGTTGTCTGGTCGTTTCAGTTTTCGCAGTTTCACAACGTCCGTTGATCATTTTAAAACAAAAAATAATAATTTACTCAGAAATGTTTGGGTGTAGAAATGTAACTGATTACTTTACTTCTTTGAAACGTAAATAAAGGGTATTTGTAGTGAAAATGTATATAATAAAAAATGTGTTTCATTTATTACCAATAACAAAAACATATGTGCACCTTTTAAAAACAAAAAAAAAATACATTAAAAGGACTTTTAAGGAAGATTTTATAGCTTCAGGTATAAACTTTGGCGAGCCGCCATTTTGGACAGGATTAGCAGATCCCTCTCATAGCAGATCAGCCACTGGAAGTACATTTGAACAGGAGGTGCTGTGAAAAAAGTGGTTGTTTTTTTTTTTTTTGGACAAAACCTATGAACCTATAGTCCTATTTAAAATACATTAAAAAAAAAAAAATAAATGGATTGAGATTCACTACTTTGTCATATACACTTCAGTGCACACAGCCAGGGTCTGTAACGCACAGACATCATCAGTTCTCAGATGAATATATGTGCTATTAGTTAAGCAGTCAGTTGAAAACAACGATGACTGTTTCATGTTTGACTTGAGTTGCCCATCATACTTCTCCATTTCTGCCCGTCTAATGCATTCTGCTTCCATTTATCCAGTTCTATATCTTTCTATTTCTCTTAGTCACGTCCATAAATCTAAGCCTAGGTCTTCCTTGGTTTCTCATGCCTTCACTCAACTGAGAGTAGAGCAGCTGTCTTGGCAAACGCTAATGATCCATTTGTTCTACTTGGCCTAACCATCTTAAGTTCTTCTTTATGAGCAAGTCTACCATAGACAGTAGCCCAGCTCTGCTGCCATGAGATATTCATGATTTGTCTTAGCTGCTTCATCATGTGCAGTGTTGGGAACGTTACTTTAAAAAAGTAGTTAGTTCTAGTTACTACTTGATCCAAAAAGTAATTGAGTTAGTAATTGAATTACTCTATAATAAAAGTAACTCATTACCAAGGAAAATAACTATTTGTGCTATTTTAAAAAAGTTGCTATATGTCAAAGAATTCAGATTTTTAGATGCGTGTGTCGTTTAGAGGTGCTTAATTAAATATGAGTTGTTTACAATGGATGTGGACAAAGTCTTCACTCCTGGATGTAATGTAGACTTTAATTAATTTAAAGTAGTGTTTGTATCGCCAACTTTTCATCTGACTGCTCCACGCTCGCCATCTCTGCCGCTTCATCAAATCTGTAGTGGTTGTGTGTGTGTGGCGCGCGTGCTGGCACATGTGTAAAAACACTGGCTCTGATTGGCTACCATGAAACATGACATCGCCTTAGCCAATCATAATCGCTCACCTTCAGTGACGTGCCGTCAGGGTAGGCAAGGTAGGCAGTGCCTACCCAAGGGTGAATTGATATTTTAATTATTTAATTATATATATATTTTTTTTAATTATCATATAATTATGAATTATTTATTTTTCTATTTCCAATAGCCTACAGTACCTATAAGTTTGAAAGTGTCCACATTTTGCACATTTTGTGCGTTTCATAGCCCAAATTACTAAACAGCGCTATTTCCTGGAACAGCTGCAGTCTTTTTTTTTTTTTTTCGCTCCGCTGTAAGGCAGAGGGAGGCCACGCCCCCTCCCAAAGGCACGTTGCTCCTCTGCCTCTGTTCTCATTGCGTGATTTTACGTGTTTGCGCACGCGCAGTCAGGTCCCCAAGGTGAAAACCATTTACGCGCAAAGGCAGTGTAGAGATCTGCCTTTGCGCGTAACCGCGCTATGCTAAATGCTATACGTAAGTTCACAGTACATTAGTGAATTGATATCACGTGACCGCTGCTGCTACGTTCTCTAGCTAGTGGGCGGGATAACACTACAGTGTGGATGACAGCGCTAGAGATGATAGAGAAACTTTGTTTTGAGGGAAAACGACAGCTTTTAAAAGATGGGAGACCAACACCTGAGTTACCAGAGCTTCAGCAAAGGTAAGGTCAGAACATGTTTCATACTTTTCACAGTGAATGGAACAAAAGGAAGGATTGGCTTTGTGGATGATCCTCACTGAGGCTGTTCTAAGTTGTTGTCATTTTTTCCGTGTTTCTGTGTTTCCAACACAAACAACAGATGTGCTGCCGTGTCATGAGATATATCTTGTTGGAGAGTATGGAGGCTATAATAAATAATTGTTTATGTTTCTTTAATGGTGTTTATGATGTTGATTTTGTTAGATGGCTAAATACTTGTTCATGTGGATCTTGTTGGGTTTTTTCTTTCCTATTATGAATTTTATATTTTGATAAGCGCATTGAGATGACTTTGTTGGAAATTGCTTTATACAAATAAAATTGATTTGAATTGAATTAACACTTGACAGCAGAAACATATGAAATTGTCATTGGTGGTCTCGATTTGCAACGTGCCTACCCAGCCTTAGTGGTCACGGCACGTCACTGCTCACCTTGTTTTTTAACCCACCTCCTCACTACAGCTGCGTATGAAGCCAGGGAGGCTTTAGGATAACAGTTTATTCAATCAATGCATGTAACGCACCACATTTAACGTTCAGTAACTTTAACGGCGTTGTAACGGTGTAAAAAGTAATTCGTTAGATTACCCCGTTACTGATAAAAATACATCGTTACCTAACGCTGTTATTTTAAACACTGATCATGTATCCGTGTAGTTTGATGACTTGTGTCCAGTATATAGTCCGGGTTTCTGCACCATATACAAGTGCTGACAGAACAACTGCACTGTATACTCTACACTTAGACCAGATGGTTACGTGTCACTTTTTCCACAGCCTACCCTGTAGTTTTCCAAAAGCTGCGCTTGCCTTTCCCATTCGAAATGCTACAGTATCTCCTGATCTAATCTAGGATTCTCTGAAACTGTGCTTCCTAAGTATGTGAAGTGTTGACATGATAGAAGTGGTTCACTGTTGATATTAATCACTGCAGGCTGTGCAGCTGCAGTCTGAAACTTTAGCGGTTGGTATAAGCACTGTGTCTTTTTAATGTTGATTCTTAAGTTGAGCTGGGTAGCCGCACTAGCAAACCTGTCCACAAGATGTTGAATATCATTTTCACTATGTGCAACAAGTGCACTATCATCAGTGAAAAGTATTTCACGCACGACCTTTGGAGGAGTTTTGGTTTTTGCTTTGAAATTGGAGATGCTGAACAAGTCTGCATCCTTCCTCGTCTGAATATACACTCCCACTTCAAGCATAGCTGCCAAATAGATGGAAAACAGAGTTGGCGCAAGCACACATCCTTGCTTTACTCCATTGGTTACCTCGAAATGTTTAGAGTACCGGTTACTCATTGTAACAGCATTCCACTGTGCAGCTCCTTTATTAACTTGACACATTTCTCTGTACAGCCATACTTTTCTAGAACACGCCATGGACCTTGATGTGATACAGTGTCTAACGCCTTATTGAAGTCAATAAACACCACGTAAAGTGGCGTGTTCTGTTCGACACACTATTCTTGCACTTGTCTTAAACAGAATACCATATCCATCGTTCCTCTACCACTAGCCACACTGTGATTCAGGTAGATCATTTGGGGAGATGTGCTCATTTAATCTTTTTGGGTCCTTTTAAATTGGTTTTAAATTGGTTTAGGAATTACCAAATTACTCCAAAATTACGGAGGCCCACACTCGAGGTATGCACAAGCCGTTGACAAGGTTTCAGGTCGATCAGATACTGCGTCAGGGAGATACTTGCTCAGCGGACACACACACAGAACTTTCTTGCATAATAGATAGATAGGATTTGTAAATGTAGTCTATGGCATTGTTTCTGTAATTGTCTCTAGGAAGAAAAAAAAAGAAGAAAAAATACTGGAAAAGCACTCGGAGAGCGCAGACCTCCGCCAAGCATCTCAAGCTCAGGTAACACACTCCAGGCACGGTAACATGGTAAACTCAGGATTACCACCACATGTAGTCATGGTGACATCATCAATAAGAAGTTCCACAGTGTGGATGGGAAAAGAATGGGATATATATTCAGTATATACAGACCCTACATCATGGAAAAGTTGTTTAATTTCCATAATTCCATTCAAAAAGTTAAACTTTCATAGATTATAGATTCAGGGCCCACAATTTAAACAATTTAAAATATTTGTTTACTTTTACATAAGTTGGGCTTCCAGCTCATAAAACCCACAAAAACAGGAATTCAAAAAATTAGAATACTGTGAAGAAATCACCATTTATTTTTCAGGTTTTGCAGAAAAAAAGAGGAGAAGGAGGACTGGACTGTTGGCCAGTGGTCCATGGTTCTCTTTTCTGATGAAAGTAAAGTGTGTCTTTCATTGGGGAATCAAGGTCCAAGGGTTTGGAGGAAGACGTGTGAGGAACAGAACATTGCACCACAAATCATGACTGACTGGATATTTCACACTGGACCTCAAGCAGCTTGGGTTCTGTTCCTCTCCTGTCAGAGTTCGCTCGGGTATCCATCCTCTATTCACAGTATCAGCTCCAGTGATGAACAAACAGTTGATGCTCCTGCGGCGGCTTGGCTGATGGCTGCAGTTACCCTAACCACCGTGATGTCACTATAGAGTCTGATTTATACACCCTGCCCTATGCTCCTTTAAGTACAAGTAAAATTACTGATTTTCTCAAAAAAGTAAAAGTACCCATGAAAGCAACTCAGTTACAGTAGTGCAAGTACTTAATAGTAATCTGTTACTTTCACCTCTGCATTTAGGCCACCACAGGTGTAATCTGTAATATGATTGTGAAACATCTTCCTCTGTTCGGCTCTTTTATTGACTCGTCAATGTCAAGGTGATGCTTTTGAAATGTCTGGTGTTTATCAGCTTTAACGTCTTTACCAAGGTGAGCGTTAGCTACTGCTCTCATGGTGTTTATCTCATGCATCTTCACAACAAGGCTGTGACGAAGCCCATAAGGCTTCACACATGACGGATAGAGAGAGAGAGAATATTTAATGTGTGTTTGATAGATATCCTGTTAGTGAGAGGCCACAACCGCCAGATGCACACAAGCCCTGGAAGGATATGATGGATCAAATCTGATGCTTGACCAACTAATGAAAGGACTTAGAACAAACGTTTGTCACTTTTCTTTGCTTTACGTCTTCTCAGAAAGAAACGTATTGAAATGCGTAGTTATGGAATTACTTCTTTATGTTTGCACAATGTAAACAAAGAGCAAAGCTGCTGTTTATATTCAATTTAAATCAAATACACTCTGACACATGCATTAAAGTATGACAAATACAAACTCCAACCCGGCCCGCAGGGTAAAGTAAAAATGACTGAGAAAACCAAATAATTTAGTTGTGGATAAAGGGGTGGAAAATATCTGGCAAATTTCCATGGGAACTAAAGTTTGGACATTTTGACAATATTAAAAAATAGAAACTTTTCATGGAAATGTTTTTTTCTTCTGTTAAGTAACCAGAAATTGGGAGTAATTTTACATCACTGTATCATATCCAAACATAAAAATTGGCATCCATGCAAGCAGGGCCGGCCTTGCTACTAGGTAACTCAGGCGGCCGCCTTGGCACCGACTGCTGTTGGGACGTCAAATGGCACCCCCCCACCCAAAATAATAAAAACAATTTAAAAAGGTATAATACATGTGAAACACACCCTTTACAATCACTGTGCATGTTTTTTTTGACATAATAATATTAAAATATGCAGCTTGTTTTTACGAGAGAATACATAAAACAGAAACACCAAGAATGCATAATACAAAAAGGTAGAAACCCTAACCTAAAACTTAAAATATAAGTTTATCGTTAGCATGCCTGCAATGTAACCTATTATCCAAATAAATGAATGTAAACCATTACAATTATCCAGTCACAACATTACATTGTCTTTTTGCATATGTAGTCATTCTTGTTCTATTCTATATGATTCTATTGTGTTGTTTGCACATTGTGGTTTTAGGATTTGTGTTACTGACTAGTAAAACCAAGTAGAAATTTCCTGAAACTTTTATATTTTATTTTTACTTTTGATTGCACTGTTTTGTACCATCCATTGTTTTTCTTCCCTCAGGGCATATGCACTATATCTGTAGGTGTTGTATTGTATTAATGCACTAAATAGGTTGTAATTTTTCGGTGGTTTGTTGTGTTGGCAATGTCCACTCCTGCCTAGGGGACTAAATGACTTAAAGCTGGTCCTGCATGCAAGACAATACACTTAAAAAAACAAAAACATAACATTTCATAAGAGATTTATTTAAAAGTAGAACTTTACAATTATTCAAGTGTTCAAGTTTCATTGAATTTGTCACAAATTCAATGAAACTTTACAATATTTGCAGTGGTTTCCAGTTTTCCCATTCTAGTATAACACTATGGAAGTCATTTTTTATTCTTCATTTATTAGAATAAATCTAGTTTTTTTCCAAATTTTACTTAATCCTCAAATTATTTGACAGAATTTCCCTAAATTGAAACAATATTGTGACTACTTTCACCTATTGCTTTGATATCGTCATATGCTCTATATTTTAAATCGTTTATACATGGAAATGCAAAGAAGCTTTTATGTTGACATTGTTTGATTCACCACCTCTGTACTTACATCAAACTTCTCCACATTTGGCTCCTAAACTAAAATGAGTTTGACTTTCCTGCTCTAATGTGTACTTTTATCACCGTTGCTGTTTCAACAGTTGTTCATGAACCCGTCCCAGGTTCTCTGATGTGCTTCACACCCAGACTGGATGGTAAAGGTTTTCTCATTTGCAGCGTCAGTAATGCTGCTGTAAGTAATGAAACATGAAGGGAAACTAATGCTGCATTGATTTTCATGCTCCTTTGTACAGTCGGTATTTAAACATTATACATTGGGTGCATTGAATGCTTTCCTTTGATTATAAAGGATCTCATTGGTTGTTAGTTAAACAGGGTCGAGAGCTTTGAACAAAGAAACCACAAGTGAGCAGTGATGTGTAATCTCAGCAGAGGAAACTAGATCTATAGATCTGTTAATTAGTTCATTAGGTCAGTTTTTTAATGTATTTTTACTATTGTCATTTAGTTTTCAAATGAAGCCAAGATGTTATATAAGGAAGCGTATTGCATTCACTTATAAAAAAATAAAATTGATTTTTTTTTTTTAATTTATATTTTTAGTTTGTTTTTTGGCCTTTTTTTGAGTCTAATTTTCTCTGTTTTTAGTGCATTTTTTTTTTCTAAACAAGCCTGAATGCATCATTTCATATTCATGGAACATGCCATATTTGTTCAACTGATCCTGGAAAAATATTGCTATGTCCCGCAGATAAATGGGCTTTCCTTCTGAACAACCGCAAAAACAGAAAAAAATGTGTTAAAAAATCTAAAACAAAAATGTGTCCAAAAAACTGAAAAATTGTAAAAAAAAAAAAAAAAAACCCTGAAAAAATTACTGCACAAAACAGAAGGAAAAAAAATGTACAAAAAACATTTAAAAAAAAACCTGAAAAACGAACCAAAAATATATATTTATTCAGAAAAACATTTTTTTCAATTGAATGCAATACACTTCCATAGTTTTCCTTTTTTAAAAAAAAACCCCCATAATTTTAGGGTAAAAAAAAATAACCTTGGTATTGAAATAAATTATTTAACTAGAAATAACGTAAAAATTTCTTTACGAACATTGTTGCACAAATACATAAAGTTCTGAATGATCCAGTTATTTGTTGCAATCGGTACAAAAAAATACTTTATTGACTCCTCCTCCGTTGGATGAGACGCTAGGAGCCCTATTTTTAAATGGAGCCTGGCTTGCCCCCCAACTCCGCACCCCCATTTCCGGTAATTTCCAAATTTATGGGAACATAGTCATGTGATATATCGTTTCAAAGGTAATTCAATGTAGATTATGATTATGCCTCGCACAATTCGAGCCCACCCCCCTTTTTTCATCAATTTCCATTAAAATCCATTTATTTGTGAGTCAAATATTGGGACAGTTGGTGGTACCAAATCATTGACACATTACTCCGTATGTGCAACGGGGGCGCCGGGGGCCCCATTCTTTTAATGACTACTCATCCCTTAATGCTTGTTGAATTGAGCCGTAATTTGACATGGATATTCTATGAGTGGATGTCAAGAGCCTTTTGGAGACCTTTTCGAAACGGGGGGACAGGGGATCACCCCCTTTTCTGGTCATTTCTAAATGTATCAGAACATAGTCGTGTGATATATTGTTTAAAAGGCCATTCAACATAGAATACGATTTTGGCTCAAACCGAGTCATTTGACTGAATTCTCTGAAATGTGGTACCTGCTATTCAGCGTGGACACGTTATGCGGGCCCGGCCGTAGTTCATCATAACTTGTTGAGTGAAGTTAATGTATACGCTCAGTGTTGTAAGTGTATCATTCTTTAAAACTCAGTTACATTTACACTGACCTTGGCAGTTGTTGACGATCTGCTGTGTTAGTTTTGAGGTGCTTTTTCATTGATGATAAAAAGCTCCTGGACCTAAAGACTTAACGGGAATTGTCTTCCATCACCAGAACTACGCATCAAATGTGCCTGATCAGTGTGTTGTATTTTCTCAAGGATTGGATGAAGAGGTCAGTGACCAGCCAATGCTAGCGCCAGGTTCAAAACAGATCGCTGAAGAACAACGGATTTTGAGCAAAAATAGACCGTAGAGGCGCAGACCACGTAAGATCCCATTAAATTTAGGAGGAGATCTGGATCAATATACTGATTCTAGAATTAAAAAAAATCCCTATCTCTCTCATCATTAGCAAAATAAAAAATATCATAATTGTATCTTAGTTTGTAATTGACCGATATTCATGAACTTAGACTCAGTTATGTTGGGTTGGTTCCTCGATTACCCAACTGTCATTGAGGAACCAACTGGATCGGATCTGGATTGGGCATTGCTTTGTGATTTTTCATAAGAAAATTGGGGGTGTCATATTTGGACTAACTGTATAGTTATTAATGGGAATATATTTGTCTTCCAAGCCTTTAAAGTGTGAATAATCATGGTACCATGATTAGGATCATTGATCTAGAAAACTTCCGTTATCTGGCAAAGAGGAGTTTTGGTATATATAGATAGATTTGGTTTTATTGCTTCTGTTCATTCAGTCATCAATTCATTAATATATCTGTGCATTTATTGTTAAAAACCAAAGATACAGTCTTCCGATTTCCAACGATGTTCAGACACTGCTCACTATCTGAACCGAGAACATAATTCACCACGACCTGTACCCTGCGATCACAATAACAAAGTAAATGTAGCTGCTGCCCATAGCAACAACAACTTCACCTAAGACAGCCTATTGATTGACACTTGTTTTCCATTTAACGACTGAGGTAAGGGATCATGGCTGGATTACTGTGACCAATAAAAATGGCTTAATATTTAAGATAAAGATGGTTTTTGTTTGGACATGTCCTTCAGTGTTTGTTGTTTTTATTTATTTTTTTTACCTCGGTCTTTATTGGATTTTTCTCACGTTAGCCTACAACCTTTATTCATGTTTCTTTCTATTCAATAATGCTCGCAGCTCACAGCAACTGCAGGGACACAAGCTTTGAACAAAGCCCTGGTTTTATTTCTTGCGAGTCTTCCCACTTGTGTGTAATATTTGTTGTGGAAGAATTCCTGAAAGGGTTCACATGTCTTGCGTTGTAGAACTGTATTAAAAGATCACTATCTATCATGTGCAGACAGTTGGTAAAATGGCATTAGAGGGGAAAAGAATGCAAACGATGTAGACGTTAATTTTTCTAGACTGTCTCACAGCTCAAGGTCAACACTTCCCCACGGATCAATCAGGACCTCAGCACTAATGGATTGAACCGGCCTCCTGTGAACCATCTGCCCGGTAACGCTGTGGAACCGATGTTCTCACCTGTCGGAGATAATTAACTCTAACTACGCCTCTGTCCGCTTTACGCCACCATCCTTTTCCCCGCTGCGTATAATGAGGATGAACTCTAGAAGATAAAGAGAGGAAGAGAAGCCCGCTCGCTGCCCACAGACGGCGATTACTAATTACTAACAGCAGATTTATACTCGCAGTTGAACAGAAATTTAGTGGATGGTCTTTGACCCTCAGGGACAGAGGAAATAGTAGATGTGGTTCATCTGCTTTGGGCCAGATAGAGGAACGGTTCTCAAACTTTTTTACCTAAATTACCCTCTTTCTCTTATTTCTGAATCCAATCCCCCTTGGTCCGACAACAACACTTTGCTTAGAAAACTATTTAAAAACAACATAAGAGCATAATGATGAAATGAATGATATCACACATTTTAAAGAACGTCATTTTGTAAATAAGAGGAAAGAAACAGTATTTAGTGCAGTGGTTCCCAACCTTTTTTGGATCGTGACCCGTTTTTTTAGATCAAGAATTTCTGACGGCCCCAAAGACACCATTTTTTTCTAGAATCAGTTTTTGATCATGTTTGAGCTCAGATTTAGATTTAATTTTCCCAAAGTGAAAGCATAGAAATACAGTTTAAGTTTAGGATTGTGTGTTGTTTTATTTTACTTTTTTAAAAAAAAAGAATAATAATCACAAATTTCAAAAAGATTTTTCAGAAATTCCAGGTGACCACACAAGATGTCCCAACCCCAAGGTTGAAAAACACTGATTCGGTGGGTCCTGAATAGATTTATTTCCATAGTTTTTATCATTTCTGGTCATCTTGCGCCTGGGGTGGGACCAAGACTGACACTTTAGTTATTAATTTTCCACTTTCTCTCTCTCAAGTACCCCCTGTAGTGCCACTGCGTACCCCAAGAGGTACACGTACCCCCATTTGAGAAACACTGAGATAGAGGATTGAAGGTTGAGGTGGAGAGCTGGAAGAACTAAATAAAAGAAAGGCCAGCTAGTGGTGGCAATGGGATACTAATGTATGACTAGGGGTGTGCATTGCCATGAATCTGGCAATACAATTCACAATTTTCATGTCCCGATACTAAACATTGCAATATCAATAATTACAAATGTCACCGTTACAAGTACAAAATAGTATGTTTGCATTGTTAGTGTGACATTTCCAGCACAGCCAAAGTTTGGTGATTAATTAGAAGAGGAGTTCAGGGTCAATGTCCTTTGTTAAGGTGAGGGGTTGAATATGTTTGTCACTTAATGGGGGGGTCACCTTCTTGTCCACCAATGAGAGAGGGGGGGGTTAAGAAAGAAAGAGACAGAGCTGAGGACATAAAAGCCACAAAAACGTAAAATACTTTGTATTTGAGGTCTCTTTCTCGCAACTGACATTTCAATTAAATTGCTATCACAAGTGTCCAGTGTATTGTTGACGTTGAAACATTTACACCCTTCACGCTGAAAGAATTTAATTATGTCAGGAAAAAAGAGAATTGCCAAGAAACTGCCTGAAATTGTACCGCGCGGCATTGTCCGGTATTAAAATGAGAACTCATTTAAAACACTGTGTTGTCAAGTGGATATAGTTTTACTTTGGAGATGAAAAAAAAACAAAGAAAGTAAATTGGAAGTATTTTCAATTCTGTTAAGCTGTCCTTTACACAGGATTTATATAAGATAACTGACACTGGCTTTTTTTCCCACTGACAGCACCAGCAAACACTTGTCGCAGTTGATTTGTTCATCTGCAGTTTCTTTCTGTTTTCCTTTGAGAGTTATGTTTCTCACAGACTGCGTCCATTATTCTGTTTCTACTGAGCAAACTCAGATGTGTTTGCAGTAATTTACTAAAACCACTAAAGCAAGACTGTTAAAGGGCTCATGTTACGCTAAATCAACTTTTCTGAGCTTTAAACATCATAAAGTGTTTTTAGGGCTTCATACACATGCACAAAGTGTTTTTATCAATGATTCCCTCAATTGTTAGTTAGACGGTGATTTTCTCCTTTCTTACTGCAGGGTGAGCCCAAACACCTCACTACAATTTGATGACGCGTTCCCACTTTGATGACGAATTTGCCGCAGCACTGAGCTGGAGAAGCTGCACCTCCAGGAAGCTCTCTGCCGTGATTGACATGTAAACAGACACGCCCACGAAGGTGAGCGTTACATAGCGCAGTGCTATGTATGTATTTTCTAGTGGGTGGGAGGAGGGCGGGTCGTCCTCTGGCCCTACGTCACCGTGCGGGGAGGAGAAAGTCATTGTCCCGTCTATAGACACGCCCACTCATGAATATGAATAAGTAGGCCACGAATCAGCCTGTTTATGTAGAGTTGTTCAAAAAGTGACTTTTCAGAGGCTAAAACTCTGGAAAGGAGGCAAGTTTGGGAAAATGAATCTCAAATACTATGTTTTTGAGGTTCTTAGAACAAATGGAGATGTGTGAAAAATAACATGACATGGGACCTTTAAACTCATTTTCACTCAGGGGCTAAAATACGGAGCAATTTGCTCTCAAGTGAGCCACAGATTTTAGTTGGGCCTCAGTTTACACCTCCACATCTAACTGATTTACATACAGTACGTAAGGCAGCTGCAATAAATCACAGATATCAGTGCTGGATCTTCTAATTAATGGATTCATTCATTTTGAATAACTTAGAGCAAATTGTATGGAATTGTTGGGAAAAATTGCAAGATTTCAGAAGACTGGAGCGTTATTTCGACATTTTGATTAGATTGTAGGAATGCATGCAACAGTATTTAACATTACAGAATGTAATGAAAAATTAAAAAAAAAAAAAAAAAAACGATTCACAAAATAAAATCAAGTAAAAATGTCTCAAAAGAGCACAGCAGCACGAGGACATTTGACCCACCTGACCTGACCTGACCTTTGACCCACTGCGGATGCTCCGTCGACTCATGAGTCAGGCCCTAGCCCATGTTCTGGTTATGTTCCACTTGTGTGTATTCAGTGGTTAACTGATGCTGAGATTTCCCATGGCTGAGAAGGCATCATGGTTACGTACAGCTTTCTCTGCCAATGTGTGTCTTTGTTTACATGTGTTCTGAGTGTTGATTGGCTGAAAGGCTGGGGAAAAGGGCGGGCACAAGCGGGGAAAAGACTAGTGAACATTTCTGTTTTCATGGTAGTGTGAGTGTATGATGGTGTAAGACGGTTGTTTGTTTGTTTGATTATTTATTTTTGGCGTGTTACTACAGCCTCCATTAAAACTGTGATAACGTGACCCACGTCATTAAAATACATTTTGGGCAGAGCTGCGGTGAGCACCCCCCCCTCCCCCCAGCCATGTGAGGTGCCGCGCTACTAGTCAACCGGCAGCAATAAGTTCAATAAATTAATAATTTACGTTGGGCTCTGGCCTACAATTTAAGTTCATGTGTCGGGCTTGGGTTGGGCTTTATGCCCGCAGGCTCGGGTCAGGTTGGGCTGGATTTTTTGGACCCGATCTAACCTCTAGTGCCAATCTAGTTTTTATAGGAGGCGCACGGCAAACAGTAGTGGTTATGACGTAAAAAGCCACCAAAACGTGACAGACTACCATTCTCAGCCAATAGCTAATTTTGATCGTAATAGCCATTGAGGGCAGTCACTCTTACATTTTTTTCAACAACAAAATATACCAAATTGAAATACTCTGTGTAAAATGTCAAGAGTTTAACTAGGATCAACAAAAAAACACAACGTTTTCAGCAGAAAAATTATGTTTTTGGTGTTTAGTTACTTTTTAAGGCCTGTACGAGAAGATTAGCTTGTAGATGTTAAAACGCATGGGTTTTCTCTGCAAGTCAGTGCGTTGTCGTTCTCCTGCTCAGCCTATAAAGTCAGCGTGGAACATGACGGATCTTTGAAACATCGCCTCCTTTCCTCTCATCCCTTCCTAACACAACAAGCTCCTAAAGCAGAGCCATGTTACTGCGTTGTATTTCAACCCCAGTCGTTTGACTCTTCTCCTTCTATTAGTCAGAAACGTCATTTTAAATTGTGTTGTATACCCCTGATGTCCTTGAAGAAAAAACAATGAAGATCTGCGGAATGCTAAGAGGCACATGGGCATGTCGTTGATAGCAGCGATGAGCTATCAATCTTTCACACAGATGGCCTATCAGTAGCATGGCTTTGTCCTCCACATGCTTACTACTCTACAGAAAGGTGACCTTCTTAAAGATATTGTGCGTTAAGACATGCCATGTGTTCAGAGTAAAAAAAAAAATTGCAGATACTTTTGATAATCACAACTTTTGCAGATAATTAGACTATTCTGAATCGGTTCACGCTCTGTGTTGTTGGAGGCTAATGAAAGCTGGGATGAAATATGAAATACATGATGATGCTAAAACCAGCAGCCCATTGTTTCCCGCTCAACATCCCGCTTATCGAGTGCTCCATGTTAGCTTTCACAGCACAAGAAAGAGCAGCCATGTCAATCCTTATTAATTCTCCCAGTGAATTAGAGCCAAAGTAGATGATAGGAAATTAATGTCTGCAAGGAGATACTTAAATTATTCAACAGTAACAGGATTATGATGAAAGATCCACACATAGGCGTCTTTCTCTTTAATCCCCATCTCTTTTTTTCTCCTTCCGTGCTTCCTTCCTCTTTTATTTGATTTCTGTAACATTGCAGCTACTGCTTGTGATACAAATACACAGATTTATCCTAAACCCCTGTTAATACTAGCAATATCCCCATTGTTGGTTTTGGTGTTAAGCCTGCATTATCTTACAGACCATAGAGTCAAAATACTTTTGTTTTCATTTTTTCTATTTTAATCCCTTCAAATGAAGGCCTAATCTGTGTTGGTCCCAGTAGTCTTACTTAGGACTAGCTGTTATTACTTCCTTGGTCCATTATCTGTGGTTACACATTACTAAGTCTTGTTAAATAAAAACTAGAGAATGGTCGGGAGCATTATTTAAAAGTCGGACTCATCTTAATCATCTCATCTTGTCAACATGGTTTATTTGAGGTTGACAATTAGTAAATGTTTACAGAGCCAGTTCTGGATATATGCAAAGTATTTCATGTTATTGGTTAAAAACTGAAACAATAAATGATATAAGACACAGAGGGAAGCTACAATGGCCTCATGTAAAGGATTTTCAATGTTCGCCAGTAATGAAATAACCCAAAGTTGGGGTCCAAATGAAAAATGAAGACGTTGCACGAAGAAAAAAATATTTATATCCCAAGAAAAAGTAACCTTTGTACTATAAATTAAAACAGAGATCAGAATTTTCTTACATTTCCACATGCAGTTCTGGGCCAATCAAGAGACTGTCATCCAAAAACCAATGCATACAGGTGACTAATCATTAGTGATGTGAACAGTCGATGTTCATAGCTCAAAGCTGATCAAATTACAGGAAGCTGAGACATATGCTAAGTTGTTTACTGAAGGCCCAAACTTGTTCCAGACCCAAACCCTGACAAACTTTCTTCAATTTTGAGGAGCTGGCATGTCCACCAGAAAAGATGTATAGCAGATATTTTTGTATATTCTGAGAGAGTAGGTGAAGTTGTATTATTATATCAAATTTCAGTTTCCTGAGATATTAGAAGCCCCCCCTTCACTAAATTAGCCATATATCAAAAAGTATTCATCCGATCAAACTAAAAATGTACAGTGTGCTTATCAAATAATCACAGAACAGTTGGTAAAACAAATTTGAGAGTGGGCCATTAGTTGAAAGGACATGGAATGACCCCAGTGATTTTTTAGCCTATAACTGATGTGGAAATGTTCATCTCCTTAAAACCTTGTCTGAATAAACAAAACCCTAACTTAACACACTTTTCAAAAAGAAGACAAAATTAATCTTGCTGGAACTATTACATGGAAGTCAATTGAAACATCAAAGGAACCATCAAAGGCAATTAGCAAAACTCCTCTGTCAAAGACTGGCAGTTGACAGTCGAAACATGTCAAGGATTTTTTTTAAGAACATTTTTATATCCTGTCTGAATAAGCAAAAGCTTAGCCTAACATACTATTCAAAAAGAAGACAAAATTAATCTCCCTGGAACAAATACACAGAAGTCAAATGAAACTTCAAAGGAACCATCAAAGGCAATTAGCAAAATTCCTCTTACAAAGACGGGCAGTTGACAGTCAAAACATGTCAGGTGATAAAAACTTCCTGAAAAACCTTGTCTGAATAAATTAAACCTTAACATTAAGATTGTACTTTGGTTCAAGTCTCATTTTCCTGACAGAAGGTGAATAAGCACCAAAGCTCTGCTGACAAATAAATTAATTTGCAAATCTGCTCTATTGCAAGAATTATGAGAACCTTGCATTCCTCAAACTAAAAGTTGTTTTTCCCTAATTACCAGTGAGTGTTGGGATGACGCTTTGAACCTGAGCATAGCCTCACTACTTGGCATCTGGTATTGTACAGAGAGAACAATCCAGCCTTGATTACCAATAGTGGCAATTTAATTGGGCCTGGTGGGCTGTATTGGCAGGACTGTGCAGTACCTGGTACAAGATGAATTAAACCGTTTCCTTTTTAATGACTTTTTAAAAACAACACAAACACATTCTCTCTCAGGCTACAAAACCCACAACTATTTGGTTCAGAATTGTAGAAAAGTGAGGCAAGCTAATTATTCATATTCAAAGTTCTGAGTTTAAGAATGCATGAAAGTACATGTCGGAAAGTTTTTCAAACTCCTAAATGCATGAGTGCAACCGCCCACAACACGTTGTTATTAAAGAGTTCCTTATGAAGTAGCACAGATGCCCCGACAGACTGACATGAATTCATAAAACGTACCCATAGAGCAGTTTGTCACACTCAGACCACATCGCCCTGTCCTCAGCTGGCTCTGCATCCTCACATTAGAGCAGTAACCCGAGGCCAGGGCTGTACAATGACTTTCCTCTAATTATCCACTGCTGCAGGTGAGGTGCAATTAATTATTCATCCTGTATGGATTATAGGAACATGACACTAATATGAAATGATTGGAGCTCGGCTTCAATCTCAAGTGACTGAATGACTAGGAACGTCCTGATGATTTTTAATTTTAATGTGCTGAGATGAATGTTGGCTGATGGACCCTGACGTTAGAAGCACTGATGATTTATAGCAGCAAAGATCATTCTTAGCAGGGATAAACCCACAAACTCATTTATTCCTAAGTGATAAAGATTGTTTTTGTTTTCATATCCTTTAAAAAAATAATAATAAAGTATTAGGGAAAGTCTGCATTTACATAGCTGCACTTAAATCTGCTATAAACTAAGGCACATAAAGCAGAATAAAGAGCTGAAATGACCTGAGTTTAGGGCAGGGATGAGCAACCTTTATCACAACAGGCGGCCACAAAAATATGATTGCCTTAAACAAGGGCCACATTATCATATTACATTTATGTCAGTATTTAGAAAGGACTGAGCATTTAGGGGCCTGTACTACGAAGCTAGATTTCTTCTTATCACGCTAACTTTGGGATTTAATCAGTGGGTGCTGTCCTACGAAGCTGGCTAAAGTCTTACAGGGCTAAATCACCATGGTAACTTAGGCTGAACGACTAAGCTGGTCGGGACCAGGTTTTGATCTGGCTAGGATCTGAGCGAGAGCTAAAGGCCCGCCTCCTGACCAATCAGTTCTCTTGGAAAACAACCTGTCCAATAAAAGGTGATGTGTAAACACGTCACTGTGTGGATCTGATGTGACGCTGACAGGAGAGAGAGAACATTTAGACATTAATGCAATCCTTTCATTTACCGATGACGTCCTAGTAAAGTAAAATAAGTCAGCGTGCATCGGGCGCTTTCAGACTGATAAATTAATTATTCATTAATTCATGTATTCTGGGGTGATGCAAAGAGCCTCACTCCTGTAATATAATATAAAATAGAACTATATTCCACCTACCCTATGATTTGGGCTGGTCTGCATGAACACAGCATCAGAGCCACAAACTAGGTAAAAGAGAAACTGATCAGTGTGTGTTTAGAATCTGCATTATTTACTTGCTGCTTTTACTGCATCAACATTGTTGTTTTTGGTCTGAATTATGGATTTAAATTATTCATAGAATTATTCCTAAATTGTGACGTAAATTGCTCTGTGATTGGTCTGACGCTGTAATCTCCACCTCTGTCACAAGAGCGCGCACGTAACCAGGCTGGAATCAACACGATTGACTTCGTAAGTTATAATCTCGACTCGGAGGACAGCTTCTGTGTGACGGAGAATGTTTGGTTAGGTGACGCCCGCTAATGGAGAGAAATCCAGGATATTTTCATCTAGCTGCGGAAAATAGACCCTAAAGGGTTTCTGTGTTTTTTCCCCCTTTCATTTCTGTATATATGTGTTCTGTGTATTTTTGTCATCATTTTGTGTGTTATTGGAGTCATTTTGGGTATTTCTTTGTCATTTGGAGTAATTTTTGTTGTCAATTTGTGAATTGTTTTGCCATTTTTTGATTTTCTGTGAATAATTGTGAATTTTTGGAGTTGTTTTATGTATTTTAATGTCATTTTGGTATTGTGTTTCTTTAAGGTATACGCTTTGTTCTACGTGTTTGTCATTTTGTGTATTTGACCCATTTTGTAATTTTTTTTTTTTTTAATCTTCTTGTGTCTTTTTGTTGTTACTTTGTGTACTTTTGTTGATATTTTCCTGTCATTTTGTGTTTTATGTTGGCTTTGTATTCTTTCCAACTTTTTGGATTATAGTTTTTATTTGTTTTGGACTCCGCATAAAATCAAACCGAGGGCCACCAGATGCCCATGTGTGGTTTAGAAATGCCCTACTGTTCGACTAATAATCCAAATAAAAAGTAATGAAAGGAAAGAATCCAAATAAGATATAGTTTTATCATGGCAGTAATAGACATAGCCTACAGCAGCTAGTACGCCATGTTTTTCCCCTCTGTTGATGGATTTTGATGTGGGAAATGCTCAACCAAATGCACAGTAACACCACTGAATGGCAGTGAGACTGGAAAATAATTCACAAACCACACTGTAGCCCAGGGTCAAAGGTCTGCTTTATTGCCCTGGGAAAAAAAAAAAAAAAAAAAAAAGTCACTCAGCAGGAAAAAGAAGGTCAAGATGAAGGTCAGCTTTCTGATTACCAAAGTCAAAGAAAAGCAAAGGTGCATGTGAAGCCTTATTTGAGCAGACCTGGAAATCTAATGTTTAGATTTTATAGGTGGAAAGAAGAAGAAGAAAGAAAAAAAAAGTCTGAATTTTTTGAATGAACTTTTCTTTCCATCCCTTTATTGTGAAAGGAATGGAAATCCTCAGATGCTGAGAAGGTCAGTGGTCAGAATTATTTGGACTAAGACGTTTCTAATTTCCACAGTCAGCGCTGGGTGGAGTCAGCAGGTTTTTTGTAATCGTCAATGAAATTGCCAACGATGGGAACCCGTAAGAAGCAGCACAGTATAGTGCAGTGGTTAGATTTACCTTTTCACAAAACGTAAAGCAAAAACGTCCTGGGTTTGACCCCTGGGATTCACATCACTCGTTAAGTTAAAATCCGTGTCTTACCTTTAAACTCGTTCGATTTGTCGCGAGTCGCTTTTGCGAAAATAAGTCGTCGAGGAGCATGAAAGTCGCCAGTATTAGCGTAAAAGTTGCCAAGTTGGCAACACTGCGCCACTGTTAACCCTTCTCAGAACCGCGTCTTTGTCAAATGGCTGGCAGTGATTGCCTTTTTTTTTTTACAGGGTAAAGTCAGTTGAAAAACCAGTTCTCATTTACAATGACGACCTGGGTATCGGAGGGTCGATGTTTTCAACAACGAATCCCTCTGTAAAAAGTAAGGGTGAGGAAGTTGTTTTTATGAAAGTGAGGGTGTCGCCGTTTCAACGCATAAGCGAAAGGCAGCTCTCTACACTGCCTTTGGACGTAACCGTGCCATGCTAAACGTAAGTTAACAGTGCATTAGTGAATTGATACCGCGTGGCCCTGCTACGTTCTCTAGCTAGTGGTCGGGATAACACTACAGTCAGGATGACAAGACTAGAGAAACTTTCTTTTGAGGAAAAACGACAGCTTTTAAAAGATGAGACCAACACCTGAGCCATCAGACCTTCAGCAAAGGTAAAGTCAGAACATTGTTCATATTTTCTCCAGTCAATGGTAAAAAATGAAGGATTGGCTTTGTGGATGCTCCTCACTGAGGCTGTCCTTGTTGTTGTCGTCAACACAACACAACGGATGTGTTGCCGTGTCATGAGATATATCTTGTTGGGAGAGTATGGAGGCTATATTGAATAAATGTTTCTTTAATGGTGTTTTTTACGATGTTGATTTTGTGAGATTAACACTTGCAAGCCGAAACATATGGAATTCGTCATTGGTGGTCTCGATTTGCAACGCCCTGCCTACCCAACCCTACTGCTGGTTTACATTCAAACATCACGTCCCGTAAAGATTGCAAGTGAAGGACGTGACGTAGTCTACGTGCATGCGTTCAAAGGATATGAGAGGATCAGGCAATGACAGTCACACCTACGGGTGCAACGTGCCTGCTTGTGGCGATATTGTCATCACGTCTGCTCTTCGCTTGATTGGTTGACCTGCATGCGTTTGTCAAGCCCCCTCAGCCCCCAGAACTCTAACACCTTTTGAGTGCTTCCACTATATGCGACTAATCGGCTGTATTAAACATTGAATAATACAAGGAGATCAGGATGGATTCCAGGCTGCAGCAAATATTATAAATAACCTTGCAGCTGGACATCTTTGCACCCCTTAGTTGTTGGCACACACCCACATTGCAAACACAGAATACCCCTGAGACCAGCTCAGCATCCCCACCATAAATCCATGGGATACACACTTTGAAAAGAGGACAAGGATGCTAATCACCCCAACATGAGCTGGGTGTGGAGGTGACCCAGACACAGAAAATGTGCTGTTGTCCAACAAGCCAGAGGAATTTAATCATCATGGATTATATTTATTTGTTGCTAAATACCTTTAGACCATGTGCGTGTCCAACACATTGGATAATGATTTGCCTTTTCACTGAGATGCTCTAATTGTAGTGAAAACTGGAATCAATATTACCATCGTCTATATCCGCTTTATTCAGAATAGGGTCAGAAAGAGGTGAGATCTATCCTAGCTACCAAATTAGTATAAAGTAACACTGTTAAGTTGTTTGCCTTTTAGTGTGAAAATAAACCAATCATTTGACTAATGACTAAAATAAAAACCAAAATCTGCTTTAAAAAGGGAGAAAAAAAGTCAAGCTACAAACAAATCTACACTAAAACTCAGCAAGTAAACAAGAACCTTATGACTGTAAAGTGACAGATTTAAACACTAAATCTTCAACCATCGTAGGCTCCTGCCTATAGGATAGTGGTGTAGATACAAAACATGCAACTACTAAAAATATAATGGATGAGTTTATATACCAAAGTATTAGACACCAAAAGCTCTTTACACAAACTTTTATTCAGTTATGTTTGTAAAAGTAAGCTACATCTGTAGCCAGATAATCAGAACACAATGACGCCTTCACACACAACCTCTCATCATTCATACGTTCACAATAACACCTGGTGAAAAAGGCCACTGCACACATAGTGGAATAAAAACGGATCTTTTCCGCTGTGTGTGCAATGTCAGCTAATAGGGTTTATTGGTCCTTATATTTATTTAAATTGGGTTTTAAGCGTTTATTGGTATATATGTTGTTACACATACATTTGTCCTCTGTAACTTTACCCATCCCTGAGGAGCAGTCGGCAGCCATTTTGCGGCGCAGTTCGGGGTTAAGGGACTTGCTCAACATCCCACAGTGATGGCCCAGGCGGGGCTTGAATCGGGAACCCTCTGATTACAAGGCCAGCGTCCTTAACCACTAGGCCACCACTCCCATTTTAGGACTGATCCTGCCCGTAGTGGTTCAGAGCCAGGTTTAAGGAGCAACACAAAAAGTCACATGACTTGTGAAACATTATAAATACATTTATAAAAAAAAAAAAAAAAATCTATATCTAATGTGGTGATTATGAACACTTGAATGTATCTGTTGGCTCCCCTCGTTTATTGTAATGAACTTCTGTGTGTGGTAACAGCTGCCAGTCGTGGTCTCGAGACCACATATTAAAGGCTCTATGGGGCCTTTTTATTCATTTAGTTCTGATATTTTTGCTTGTTTTAAAATTTAAATTTGACCTTTTAGTGTATATCTAGACACTGAACACACGGTTTGCTCGTTCTTTGTTCCAGCCCGCTTGAAAACAGGATCACTACCAAAAAAAAACTAAAAAAAAAAAAAAAACTAAAAAAAATTGCTGGTCGAGCTAATGTGGGAAACCTGCTGAAATAAATCCTAAACAGTTTCATTCTCTGTGTGCGACAACCTGGTCCAGAAACAGTATCCATGTGTGTTTATATCAGTGTGTATTTAGTAGGTCTTGTTTTTGCATTTCAGTAAAGCATCATTGATATCTTTGTGGCCCATTGGGTTGTTGTTACTCTGCATATATTTGGTTCGAGGGTGTTTCTTCTTCCTTGCTTCAGTCATATCTTATTTTATACTCAGACAAATGTACTGGCTTTACTTAGAATGAGTCAAACTGCTCCCCTTCATTGATATCAGTGGCCGTTTCCTTTCCCACCTGCAGAAAACAGTAAACCACGCTACAGTGGCTCAGCTCAGGGGAACAGAACACAGTTCTCAGCTGTTAAAAGACAAACTGATCGTGTTCATGGTATCGTTATGACCGAGATTCTGACAGAAAAGCAAAGGCCACCTGCTGGTATACAGAATGCCAAGAAAGAAAAGAACAGGGATACGTGTGAGTGTGTTGGTGTTAATGTGTGTGCGCTGGTGGAGCTAATGAGCAGACTGTGAGGAGGCTGTGTGAAGTAGCAGCAGGAGACAAGCTGTGGAAATGACAGGATAAGCTAATACGTGGTTCAGCTCATGGTGCAACTTGCTATTGTAGAATCTTCTTAAAGGGATCCTGCAATGATATGACAAATGTCTTTATTAGAAGATCTATGCCTGACAAAACACATTATTATTCACCATAGTCATTTCATCGCCTTTAAAAAAAAAAAAAAAAAAAGACTACTTTACAGTTTTAGAGTCTGTGTTCCACCATCTTATGAAATCACATGATTGATGATGTCACACAGCCCCACTGCCTGTAAACATCTCATTGTTTTCTGTTGGAGTGAAACATTCAGTCTGATTTTTTTTTTTTTTAGAAAATTTAGCAGTTTTTTTTAGATCAAAATGTCAACTAGAGCAGCTTTTGGTTGAACGTCATAAGAGCATTTGTCTGGTATGTCAAGACTGATAAGTCCATATCCTTTAACTGGTCAATATGAAGTATAACCTTATTTAAATTAACAAACATGCAGGAAAAAAAAAAAAATAAAAAATACTAGCTTACAACCCTTAGAGATTTTTATTTATTGCTGTAAAAAAACCAAGCCCATCGCTTAGGAGAGCTCTTCTTCTCTGCTTCATTTTTGAAATTGTAAAGTAGTCCCATTTTTTAAAAAAAATGATAAAAACAAACATGCTACAAAATAATGTTTTATAAGGCATAGGTCTTCTAATATGGACATTTCAAAGATTGTAGGCCTCATTTGTAAGAACAGTGGAGGATCCATTTGAAACCAAACCCTCACAGTTTGCATTCTGAGTGCTTTTACTTTTTTTTTTTTAAATACTCTTATTGAGTTAAAAAGGTAATACCAAGAGTAAGAATGTAAGTAAATACATCAAGAGTTAAAAATCAAGCTGAAGAAAATCTCACCTCTGTAACAAACCCTTAAAATATTTTTGCTCATCCTTCACCTTCCTCCTCCACTGGTTTCATTAAAACGTCTCAGCACAGGTTTAGGCTTCTATGAATGAATTGAATCAGTTATATTTTCTGTTTTTTTTTTTAATTGAATTAATGACCCCAGATCAACACAAATGTAAAAAATTAGAGTTTCCCATTGAAGGACAGCAACAAATGAATTGGATTCTCAGTATTGTTCAGTTAACTCCTTCCATAAGACACTGTGCTGCTGTTTAATTTGTGATTATTGCAGCTTCCATCAAATTGTTATTTAGAAAAAAAAAAGGAGTCGCTGATATTTGTGTCTTGAATTTTTCATTAATAACACATGGTTCACAGAATAGAGAACTCGCTTACCGTCTGAAAGTAGAAATCAGGAACAGAATCTTGCATAACTAAACTTTAAACTCACATCATTAACAACAGTTCAAAACAAACAAAAATAACACAAAACCAGTCCATAAGTGTGTCTGAAACAGAGCTGAGGAGGTCCATCATTCCCAGTGGTGCGACCGCTGTTAAATAGTCTCTGAGTGAAGGTAAAGCTTTACTTAGTCCAGACCCAGGTGTAGCCAATCAGCCAATCAGACTATTAGCCACTCCCACAGAACCTCAGTGAAGGAGAGGAAATGTAAGGGGTGGAGATAGAACTCTGAAAGCATTGTGTTACTGACAAAACGTCTGGTTAACTTCAAAATAAGAGCCCTATTTACAAAAGACTTAAAAAACTAATGAAAGCCAAGAAGAGATGCTTTTATTTTGAAAAGGGAATGTTTAATTTCTAGCTTGAAGCAGTGCTATGGAATCAGAACAGTGTCATAATGAATGAATTCCTGCAGGGTTTTTCACGAATGCACATGCTTTGTTTTGCAAATATATATTTTATGCAAATTTGTAATATAAATTCTGAAATGCGCATGCTCTACTTCACAAATATTATGGGGTGCCAAGTGTAAAAATTTAGTATGAAAGTTGTCGATAATACATTTTCATTATTTATCTCACTTTTCTCATATTTAGCACATTTTCCTACATTTAACACAACATTTAACCACATATATAGAGGTAAAAAAATCTAAATCTAAATATTTAAATCTAAATCTAAATGGTATATGTTACACCTAAATGTTAAATCTATATCTAAATATGTAATCTAAATCTAAATTTTAAATCTAAATCCAAATGTTATGTGTTATATCTAAATGTTAAATCTAAGTCTAAATATTTAATCTAAATCTAAATGTTATATATCATATCTAAATGCTAAATCTTATATCTAAATGTTAAATCTAAATCTACATATTAAATCTAAATCTAAATGTTTAAAGATCTGTACATGAGACATAATTGGGATTTTCGGTAATATGTAGTTAATAACTCTATTGTTTTACCATATTTATACAGTACACCGACATATGTATGTGTATATACAATATGTTTATGAAGTTACATTTGTTAATTCTTCTTTTTTAATGTTAATGGGTTTAGATAGCTGATAATAATCTCTCTATGAAAGCAAGGAATATCTGTCTGCCTGTGTGTATGTGTGTGTATTCCTCAAACATCTCTGCAGGTCAGGATCAGACTGACCTGAGAGTTTCAACATGGCTGCTGCTTGGTTCACCCCCTGAGTCGACGGACTCAGTGATAATGTCATCAGTCATACCTAGACAGTGATGATGTCATCAGTTAGAACATTAGAACACGGCAACATTGGTCCTACTACAGTGATGATGTCATCAGTCCTACCTCCACAGCGATGATGTCATCAGTTCTACCTCTACAGTGATGACGTCCCACCTTCAAACACGACCTCATTTGGCCATCCATGAAAAAGCAACTTTTCTATACTTTTCTATAGCACTACATACTTCCTACGGGCATGGGACTATTAATAATAATATCCAATATGAATTTACATTCCGTGTGACTGGTGTTCCCACCATCACCGTACATACTGTCTCCATATACATCCGGGTGTTGCTCACATACTCAATCTTTCCATACTATCTAATGTAAATGCACTACATACTAAAGTGATTTTAAAGTGGGGGTGTTTTAAGGTTAGGGCAACCGTCGATTTCCAATTTAGTTTATGAAATTAATTTACTAAAACCATGATGAGGCTGTTATTAAGTCAGTGATTCTCAACACTTTACTTTTAATTCTTATTCCCCAGAAAACCTTAAAAGGGGAAACTTAAAATTTTTACCTTTTTTTTAATTATTTTTACAACTTCCTTTGTCCCATTTTTGCCTTTTTCCCAACAAATTTGACACTTTTTTTGTTTTTTCAGTGTTTCCTTTGTCCAAAAAATCTCTTTTTCCTCATTTTTGTCCATTTTTTTAAGTTCTTTCTGACAATTTTATCCAATTTTTGTTGATTCTTTACAAATTTTTTGCCACTTTTCATCCAAATAAGCTACCTTTAGCCCAATAAATAACACTTTTTTCCTACATTTTGCCTCTTTTTCTTCCACATTTTTGCCCTTTTTCACTAAAGTTTGCCACTCTTGCTGATTTAAGCTACCTTTTGCCATTACATACCACCTGGTTCCTCTTTTTTGTCAATTTTTTGCCACTCTTGACTGCTTTTGGCTCATTTTAATCACTTTTCAGTTATTTTTGGCACAATTTGGACCATTTTTTGTCACTTCACTCATCACGGTTAACTCTGTTGGCTGTGATTGGCTTGAATACCATTCAATCAATCTAACTGGATCAATACATTTTCAGAGATGTATCCCACTGTAAAAATTCATTCTAACGACCGTTTATCCAGGCTATGATGAAATAGGATGAGACCTGAGTGACATCTTGACCTTTATAATGCTTTGCCTTTGCTTTAACCCTCTCGCTTGCTATCAAAGTTGATTTCCAATAGCAATCCAGTCTCCACTCTACACACACACACACACACACACACACACATTGATAAACTGATCAAAAGCACCAGATGGAACTGAACGCTCTACGATCAATCCTTTGATCCACTCCAACAACGACTTCCCTCATTCATCACAAATACTGGCGAGACCATGCTTTGGTTTGAACAACATTTAGTTAATATACAGAAATAAATAGTGAATTTAGAGAATATTTAATTAGTGCTTCATAAAATACGTTAAAAATAATAAATGAAATAAAATGATTTAAGATGGGGGAGAACCATTAATCTCAAAGGAAAAGGAGAAAACATGGTTTAATCTGGAAGATTTATAAGCAGGTGAATATATTAAATGACTCCGGTTTCATTTAGGCATGTTGAACCAAATTGTTTATCGACCCCTGACACTCTCTGACTAATGATGTTATGGGGGGGGGGGGGGGGGGGGCATGTGGAGATGACAAGCCATTCTCTGAACTAACCTAAAAAATGATCCTTGAAGAGTAGCTGCACATGTAGCTTTAAGTTACATATTCTCTATCTTCCATGTTTGTATGTGCACAATATTACACGTTAGACATTAATGCATGTTTTTTTTTGTGTTCTTTAGAACCAGAATCAGGAAGGTTTTTTATTCGCCAAGTGCCGTTTAAAACAGCACGAGGAATTTACCTTGGCAGTTGGTGCGAAGAACAACACCAACACACTGAGGCAGCCATCCGCGGCACCTTCAGTGCAGTGGTTCTCAATCTTTTCAGCCTGTGACCCCCAAAGTAAAGGTTCCAGAGACAGGGGACACCCACTGTTGCTGAAGGTGGTTAAACACAGACATTGAAGAACAGTCATGTGGAGACAGGGTCATCTTTGAGGGGGAATAAAGGGGAGAGATTTTTGGGGCTCATCAATAAAGTCAGCAAAATGATGGTCCCTTGTTCTATGAATCTGTGATAAACACGTTTATTTATTCATCTGAATAATATCCACTGTTATCCAGGAACGTTTTGTACTATTTGCTCCACAGTATATAGTGATCTTAACGTTGTAAATCCTTGTTTTATTCTGAAATAAAATGGGTTAAAAATGACAAAAAAGTGGTGGAAACCACAGAAATTGATTTGTGTATAATGGAACAATTAGTTTAAACTGGCAAATAATGGGCATGACAAATTGTGAATGTTGTTAAATTGGCAAAAATAAGCATGAAATATGGTGAACAGAGGTTAAAAGTGACAATAATGGATCAACATATGCGACATTAGATAGAAAAGTGGTGGAAATGGTTCATAAGTGTCGAAAATGTCTTGAAAGTGGAAAAAATGTGCGGAAAAGGCATTGAAATTTGATGAAGTGTCAGAAATGAGAGTAATGTAGCAAAAACATTGCAAGAAAAAGTGATGAAAATAGGTTGAAATATGGCAAGTTTGTTGTAGTTGCAGAAAAATGTTAAAAATAAGCAACAATGGGCTCAAATTGTTTAAAAAGTATTCTTAGCTTTTTGAAGGCATCTGGCGACCCCTTCCCAGTGTCTCACGACCCCAAATGGGGTCCTAACCCCAAGGTTGAGAACCCCTGCATTAGTGTATTATTGCATACACCTTGCAGTAGTCACGCACTAAAGCTCTTTTCTTTTTTCTTGCAATGGTGTATTTCCTTTAAAAAAGATAAACACATTCTAATAAACAGCAGCTGCACGTTTATATTTTGAGATATTATCTGGAGGTTGAGGGTTACACTTCTGAAGCGCTTTGATGTCGACGGCCCTTTCAGTATGTAAACACCTGCTGATAACACTTTTCAAGGACTGAGAAAAATACACAGAAATCAAAATGTTACATAAGTATTGCTCTGTCATTGAAATAGTGAAGAACCTGTTTTAATTCATAATTTCTATTTATTGTCAACAATAATGTGGAAAGATTAGGTGTTTTGTTTGTTGTTTATTCTGGTAGTCCCCCTCGTTTGGGAGGTGTGAACACAAAATAAGAGTGATTGTTTCTGCTGGTCTCAGAGTGTGAACTCAACTAATTATAATAAGAGGTATCGGAGATGATGTAGAATGCGGGTAATTGTGGGTAATCAGGAAGAACCGGCAATGGCGCAAACCAGGGCTTTAAAACCACCAAAAGCACGGCAACTTGTTGAATGTAGTGAAAGAACAAACGGAGAAGGAAGAAGTATCTGAGCGCTCTAAAACGCTCGCTTTGACCAATGGATGAGAGGCTCTTCTTCAGGTTTCTGTTGCTCTGAGAGAGAAAAGCAGAGAAGTCTCTCCTCCACTAACGCCCTTCAGTGGTTCGCTCATGGAACGGCACCAGAGGCTGTTTGGAGCAGATCAGAAGTGGTTCTCTGAACACAAACCGAACCAAACCAAAGTGATAAAATGATCACCTGTCCTCTACTCATTTGGAATGAGACTAAACCGGTGTGAAAGTACCATAGATTGTTTCCAGACTAACAAACAAACATCAGTGAAGGTTTCAAGCACTAAACTTGCTCAAATGCGAACCCAATGTCCTTCAGGATCAATGAAGTATTTATCTATCTATCAAGTGCAATAGGGAAATGTACAATAATATTAGCACTTTAGCAAACAACCAACCAGGCTAAGGACATGCGATGTCTTATTTAAGACAAAATATTAGCACGTTTGCAGTGTAGCTGCAATGCCATCATATTTAAGTCTTTGTATTTTATTGTCCATGCAGCTTGTTTTTACAAAAAGATGTAATTTCTGTTGTACACATTAACCTGCCGGGGACTACAGATGGAAACTAGCCTGTGGCTAAAATCTGGCACATTTACATATTCATGTGCATTAATGTGCATTGTCACAAACAAATAAATAAAATAAACAAACACATAAACTGCAAATGAGCAACTTGGAAGAGATTCAATTGTTTCTGCTCTGCAGTGAGATAGTTGAAGTGTGTTCAATGGCTGCAGAGGGACCCCAAAGAGAAGTTTATCTCCACAGGGTTGAGAGGTGGTGATCATGGTGGATATGTTTTCTCAGCCAATGCGTTTTTCCAGCCCAACGTCTTTATGGATTCAAAGCTACGAGCCAGGACTTGGTCAAATGACACACTCTGCACAGGAGAGAGCATAGAGTCGTCCACACTCCTGCCTAATCAGAATGTAAATCTATCCACACGCCTTCATATTCCCTTCACTTCTTCAGTCATTTGTCAGCGATTCGTCCACCTGCGTCAAACCTCCTGCCCTGGCCCTTAGCCTGGCCAGACCAACACATCATAGGTCTTGGAGACACTCGTCTCATTCAACCCTGCTCCAGGATCCATGGGCCGCTGACTTTTAGTGTATGGTCGGTGTGTAAGTGAGACGGAGTGAGAGGGAGAAGCACCGTGCCTCACTACACCTACGACGGATCAGTCGGAGTGAGGAGAAAAATGAACTAATCAGCCCCTCCAGTGGTGGAATCTCACCCAATTTATTTCCGAGCTAACAGGCGTTGGTTAATGATCTGGAGCAAAGCGTCGTCTCTCTCTGCCTTCTCTCTCCTCTCCTTCTGTTCCACCAGTGATTCCACAGACCAAATCAATTCATCCTGAGTGCATGTATCCCCCCACATTTACATCAATTGGACCCACCACACGTTTACCATCAACTTGGAAACATTCCACATTAATAGACACACAGTCAATGGAGAATTATCTCACACTCACCAAACTATCATTAAGTAAATACACTCAGCTCGGTTCAATCCATCAAACAAGGTCAATGATGAAGAAAATAACAGGTTTTCAAGATAACTGATGGTCATCGTGACCTAAAAGATAATCAAACTTATTTTAAATAACAACTTCTAAAGTTTTCAGTTGATTAAGTTGGCACCCTGAAATACTTATAGACACGACAAAAGATTGGCATTAAAACATCACTAAACATACAGTTGCACCATTCAGAGCAACAACAACATGAACAAACCTCCACCAAGCACCAAATCATACCCGTCGAGTTTTGAATTTGAAAATATGCTATCCACGTTTACATGGGAGCTTCATTTCCTATTATTTATCTTTTCATTAGTATTACATTATAATACGGGATATTTACGGGAGAATATGGAGGGTTCAAATTTGGGAGTTTCCCAGCCAAAAGGGGATACTTGACAGGTATGCACCAAATCTGCTCTTTCACAGATATTCACAGTTATCTGGATCAGTGCTCCTGATCAAGGTGTCATGATCATTCACGCTTTATAGACTTGGAATAAATTTATATCTCCATTAATAACTAAACAGTAGGTCCAAATGCATGGGCACCCCCATGTTTTTTTTTTCTAGAAATCGCAATAAAATGTGCAATCTAGATCTGATCCAGATGAAACTTGGTGGGATAATTGAAAAACCAATCCGACATAACCAGGTCAAATTTCATAAAGATTGGTCAAACACAAACCAAGATATGATTTTTTTCACCATAGGTGAGAGATAGTGATTGTTTGATTTTTCAAACTGATCCAGAATCAATATATTGATCCCGATCTCCTCCAAAATTTTATGAATTGTTCCATGGCCTAAGGTCTATCTTTGGTTTAAATTTAGTCTAAATCTGTTTAGTACTTTTTATTGAAATTATTTTTTTAAATAATATAAATATAAAAACATTGTTTTAAAGTTTTGGATTCAAGTTACTTTTTTTATTTTTACTTTGCTTTATTTGTTTATTTGAAGAGGACAGTGCACATTAATAAACACCAGTACAGTACTTTGTGTACATGTGCCTGAGACACACATTTAAGACAATGACAATAAAAGATACAGACATGGACATAGTATATACACAGACATGGACATAATATATACATTATTTACAACTAACCCAAGCCATTTCTTATTGAAAGAAGTATTTGTGAAAAATGATGAGAAAAACACGTAACAAGCTTTCTGTGCACTGCTTTAATACATCGAGGCTATTCCAGCTGTCATTGGTAGTAATGTAGGAAACCCCCCTGGACAAAATGTAGATCTATGATAGAGTTCATATTTACGTTCCCATTCACTGCTAAAGAAATTGCTTAAATACCCCCAAACTAAAACTCCCAGAGGGCGAAGCCCACCTATAGGAGCCAATCAAATATCAATCATACGCTGAAGCTAAGCTTTGAACATTCCAGATGACCTTTCCAGGAAATGCCAGTGGAACCTTACAGCATAATCTCCAAATCAGGAATTCTGACATTCTGGAGGGGGATTTGCTTAATCTGCAGCAGCAAAATCAGTTTTTCAATGAGTGCAGTCAGCTGACCAGTATATATGCAGCGGATTACAACACCATTGCGGCAGAAAAAGCAGCAAGTAATTAATGCAGGAATTGATGACTGTTAATGCTTAAATTAGTAGGATTATCCAATATTAATCCATGGGACGATAAACAAACAGTGCTCTGATCAGTTTCACTTTATTACATCACAGACGTGTTTCTTTTCAGGTAGTTCTCCTCAATTTATCACACACACACTGGGACGAGAGCACATTGTTTCACTGTAGTATGTTCCTGATGATGCTGACAGTGTCACTATAGTGTATGAATGAATTAATGAATGAATGAGTAGATCTGTACATATGTAGAGTTTCTCTCCACAGGCTTCATCAGCTGATTGTAGATCAGTCCATCAGATATAAATCTATATCTTTCCTAAATGATGTCATCAGTAAATGAAAGGATTAATTATTATTAGAGATGTAACGATTAATCGTAAGGCAGTTAAAAATCGATTCATAGGTACCACGGTTCACATCGATGCTCTGAAAATTGAATCGCAGTACTTTTTTTTTAATCCTTCCAGAAGCGGACGTGGCGGGCGGAATCTGCTACTACTTTCTTTCTGGCCGCCATTTACTGTTAAACATGCTCATAAATGATTCATTACCCCTTTAGCACCGAAAGAATATCTGTAATATTACGTGAATAGCTGTAAAAATCACATTTTTCTATTAACTCTGTCTGCTAGCACAGCATCTCTTCTTCACTGGTGGAATATCTGCATGCCAACCGACCACTGGGTTATCAGCGCCCTCTGCTGGTCCACACAAATATCTGACGTAAATACAGTAAAATGACTGTTTTTTTTTAAAAAAAAAAAGTCTAATTGTTAAGGCACAAAATACATTTTCAGTTGCACTTTTAAAAAGAAAAACAACTATTATGTAGTTTTGAATTGTTTACTATAGAACCAGAATTTAAATTAATAGGCTTCTTCATTTGTATTATTCCTTTATTTATTTCATTCAAGATTTATTTTTAGTTAAATTGCATTGTTTTGAATAGTTTATCAAGGGATTCTTTTGACAATGAAAAATAAAAGTAAAATAGTATAGTTTTTTCCCCAAAAAAATAAAGGGATATTTTTCAGTCATCATTTGTCAACAGTCCCATTTTGTAAAATAAATCGTGAGAAAATCGTATCGTGAACCCTGTATCGTGAATTGAATCGTATCGGGAGTTGAGTGAATCGTTACATCCCTAATTATTATCCATTAATAATATTTCTTTCCTCAACTCAACTGTCAGATCTGCACCAACCGGGATCTTCTAACATAGAGCAGCTCATTTTAACAAGAGAACTGATTGGTCAAGAGGCGGGACTTTAGTAATCGCTCAGATCTGATCCACTTCATAACCTGGTCCCGACCAGGTAAGGTGTTCATCTTAAGTTACCATGGTGATTTAGCCTCGTAAGAAGTTAGCCAGCGTCGTACTACAGGACTCACCGATTAAATCCTGGAAGTTAAAGCAATAAGAGGAAACCCAGCTTTGTAGTACAGGCCCTTAAAGCATAAGTAATGGTTCATGACAAGTAGTTTTAACAATTGAAGGCAAGTCTGAATTGTACAATCCCAGATGTGTTGCAAATATGACATAACAAAACGTAATAATATTTGCTGCCTTGATAGGGAAAAATGCAAACTGTATAAACTGAGATTGTTTGAGATGAAATGTTTCAAGCAATTGTAGTTGTTGAGTGAAAAATCATAAAAATATCAAAAAGGGGACAGACAAAAAACAAAATCTCAAATAAACTCATTCCAGCTTAACCTGAGGTTTAGTACGTACTTCTAGGTGTTTTAGGAAAGTTTTATTTAACAGTTTGTAATGTGTAATGGTCCGTATTCTTTCTGTTTACAGTGACCTTTTGTATCTTTTCCTCCTGTGGCCGTTATCGTCTGATGAAGGGCTTCTGTCCATTGTGAGATTTAATCTGAAATGACTGATATTAGCCTTAGATTACTTGTCAGCTCTGATCGTCTCTCGCCCACATACTGGATGCACAGTATTGGTTCCAAAGGCCAAGAGTTGAAGCCCCACAGGCATCCGCACCAATCACTCCTGAGCTCCCGGCAGTGACTCGTCATGTTTCCATGATAAGCTGCTCGTCCTTGGGCTCGGTGGAAAGCAAAAACTCCTCTGGGTGCAGAGAAAACCAAAATTCCAGCGGGGGTTTGAGCTCAATATTCAATCTTGGCCAAGTCTGATGAACAAATCAATAGAGACATTGAGGCGTGATTGGTATTCAACGCAGAACATCAGAAAAAAATCCTTAAGATATCCGTCATAATCTGATCAGGTGTTGCCAAACGTCTGAAATCAAACTAATGGTGAAGTGGCCGAGGCTAAAACAAGGCCTCGAATTATGGAGGAACACCAAGCGGAAAGATAACAAGTTAAAAATTGTATCATTTTGATTGTGAGGATTTTTAGTTTCTGAAAAATGATGTTGTAGTTGCAGCTTCTGTGTAAATGTAAAAAAACGCAAAAAAAAAAAAAAATAAATACAATTTCCAGTTTTTCTTTCGTTTCTTGGAATGTTTTCCTCGCAAATTACAACGAAACTTTATTATTAGGATTTATTTGATTTAAGAGACTTTCAGTGATCAAAGTCAAGGTATTTGAAGAACTTTGGAACATTTTATGACCAAAAATATCATTTTTTTTTTGTGGATTTACATCAAATCAATCCACATATTTCAAAAAATGAAAGAAAAACTGGTAAAATAATATGCAGTTTTTGGCAAACAAGGAGTTAATTTGACATGTTGTACACAGAAGGTGCAACTACAACCTAATTTTTCAGAAACTAGACATCCTCACCATCAAAATAATACCAATTACAACTTGTTATACCTCCGGCTGGGGCACCGTCAACATTTCCTGGGCCTTTCAATGAGCGTCTGCTTTTGAAGTGTAACTGACAGAATCCGAATCACGCCGGGAAGCTTTCCATCTCGTCTTTCCTTTGAACAATGAGAGCTTTCTTTCTTTTTTTAAACACAGCTTGGATTAACAAATCCTAAAGCTGCATGTGCTGTAATCATATTACCTCGGGTGTTGCAGTCCAAGCAACACAATTATAACGCACCCAGTGCAACCAGATTATAGCACAATATCTGCTGTTCACAAAAATGTCCACAGTGGCCTCAGGCAGAATCACCAACCATCGTATTTACACCAAACTCTACACATGCTTTTGGGTTTTTAATGGTTTCTGTTTTTATGCTGGCAAGTCATCTATTAGACATGAAATATGACAGTGTCTTAGTTTTAGGCAGTGCCTCATTGAACATATGCAATATTTTCTGTTAAAAATGTGTTTTCTACATCACTTCCTCAGAAAAGAAAACTTTCTGAGAGTTACTTAATGGTGACATGTCGAGAAACCAAATTTCAGTTTTTAAACAAAATTGTAAAACAGACATTATTTTATTTAAAAGTACTGCGCTATGTACATCTTTTTTATTAATATCGATAAGCAAAAGAGAAACAATGGATAAAATGGTAAACATGTAGTTGGCAAGTCCAGCCACTGCCTTATATTTACATAACTGATAAATAATTAATTAATTGTTAAATAATTAATTAATTGATAAATAATTAATTAATCAATTAATAATTAATGTGTACTGTCTTCAACAAATTCAATGAAAAATAATTTACTAAGATCTCATATGAAGACCAATGAATTGAGTCCATATATACTGTATGAAGGTTGCAGCAGCTGTTTATTCCACGTAAAAGAGGGACGGACTAAGATCTGAAATAAAAGGTGGTAAACCAGGTGCGTCTCTAAATCCGTTGGTGGCGCTGTTTGCTCACCTGCTGTGGGGAATTGACTAACATTGATGCAGTAGTAACTGCACGTATAGACGTTGTTGAGACCGCCCTATTTAAATGAACATTTTGCTCGTTGAATGTGGAGAGGTGAGAGGTAATTATGTAATGTTTATTTATATAAATGGTCATTTTACCATTATTTATATAGCAGCTTTCACATATCGGCTCATTCACACGCACATTCACACAGAGCTGCCATGCAAGGCGCTAGTCGACCACTGGGAGCAACTTGGGGTTCAGCGTCTTGCCCAAGGACACTTCCACACATAGACCAGCATGGAACCCCCGACCTCTCGATCAGAAGAAGACCCCTCTACCACCTGACAAATGACATTTGAAGAAGTTCAATTGGAGGCAAGTGGACTTCTCCGTCTAGTGCACAAACATTTAATAATGTAGAAAAGAAAATAAACATATAAAATGTTTTTTTAAAAAAACAACTACTTTAAAACCAAAGCCAAAACCTATATTTTTTCCCCCTAATTGAATGTGGGCGCTTCACTGGGTCCTGTAACTAAACAGGCAGATTTGGACAGAAACCGTCCTATTGATCTGTTGATGCCATTGATCTGACAGAGTCTGTCGATCAGTCGATCAGCACCATTTGAAGACAATCTATTGAACATCATCCAGCAGGTCTGAGCTCCTGAGTAGTCACGCACACTCTCATTTGTGAATATTGTGCCATCACTGCATAAATGACGCATGCTGCTCAGCTGATTCTGTCCTAACGCTGCTCAGCTGATTCTGTCCTAACGCTGCTCAGCTGATTCTGTCCTGACGCTGCTCAGCTGATTCTGTCCTGACGCTGCTCAGCTGATTCTGTCCTAACGCTGCTCAGCTGATTCTGTCCTAACGCTGATTCTGTCCTGACGCTGCTCAGCTGATTCTGTCCTGACGCTGCTCAGCTGATTCTGTCCTAACGCTGCTCAGCTGATTCTGTCCTGACGCTGCTCAGCTGATTCTGTTCTAACGCTGCTCAGCTGATTCTGTCCTAACGCTGCTCAGCTGATTCTGTCCTGACGCTGCTCAGCTGATTCTGTCCTGACGCTGCTCAGCTGATTCTGTCCTGACGCTGCTCAGCTGATTCTGTCCTAACGCTGCTCAGCTGATTCTGTCCTGACGCTGCTCAGCTGATTCTGTCCTAACGCTGCTCAGCTGATTCTGTCCTAACGCTGCTCAGCTGATTCTGTTCTAACGCTGCTGCCATCAACGTGACACAAGAGTTTTACGGTCAAAACATGGAGAGAAAGACGCTTAGGCTCATTGGAGCAGTGAGTCTGGACTCCAGGGTGACATTTTTGGATCTCCGCACACAACATCCTCCGCATTGCCGCCATTGGACTCCACACGCGCCGCCATGGGTGCACGTCCAGCTTTCTCTCTCTCACACACACACCCACGCACACACACACACACTTGTTTTATTTGAATTATTTTTTTATACTAGAAAGCTTAACTGGAGTCTTTTATTCCATCTTCGCTGTGATTTGTGTCAACATTTACTGCAGCTGATCTCTGCGTGTGTGTTTGCACCTGCTTGTCAGTCGTACTATTTACCGGTGCTAAAACAATCACCGCCAACAGTTCCAGATTTAAAGAATTGCATTGTGTCCACTGCTTTAATTTATTTGCATCAATGGATTAAGATTTGCGAGATGGAAGCGCCCCTAAGTGCTGTATTTTGGCTTCAAAAACGTTGAGTGGGAACAGCTACAGGGCACGCCCACTGGTTACACCCCACAACACAATATGCACAACTGTAGCATCACCACACACTCTCAGCACAACCAATATAGTTGACTCCACCGACTCTCCCCACTCATTCCATTGTCCCACCCTAACTCCTTCTTCCCTGTTCCTTTCCCCCTCACCAAGGTGTAACATTGCCTCTTTTTATAACTTCCTCTATTAATGTTTTTATTACCCTTCCTTAGGGAGGGCAGGTGATGTTCACAATTATGCAATTAAATAAATGTGTGTTTCATTGCAATAATAAAACATGCAAAGCTGTCGTAAAAAGACCTACGACAGCATGTGCAGACAAGGCAAAAAATATGAATATCCCGTTTTGGATATTTCCTGAAAACTTCATCAGAATGTGTCCATTAGTTTTTGAGTTATATATAAATTCATGCAAAACAGATTTTTAGTATTTTAGGCCCTCAATGTTTGTCGGCTCTGAGAAGAATTGGGTTTGTATTAAGTATTGTAACTTAAAGCCATTGTTGTCCGTACCATGTTATTACAGCTAACATAGCAGCTAAATAAAACCCACCACATTCATGGGCTGAAACTCAAATCATTCAATTTGTCTTTTACTTCCAAACGCCCAAAAGAAATATGATGCAAAGCTACTGAGAGGGAAGCAAGGAAAACCCTTTCATCATCCCCCGAGTCTGCGGCGTGGTACAAATCAATAGAGGTGTCCATATTGGATCCATCTATATTCTACATTGTGAAGCTAATACAGGGAAAGGAAGACGAGTGGGCGGTTTGGAGGGGATAAGGTGAGAGTTTCAGAAGAAGATTCATGCGTTTTTCATTAGTCACACAAGCTGGACTAACCTGGGGTAGTTTGAATAAAGAGTACTGATGTATCCTACTCAAGTAGAAGTACAGTTACTCAGAGGTGACAACTGTACTTAAGGAGTTTTTTCTAGTATCTGTACTTTAGTATTTATTTTTTTGTCGACTTCTTACTTTTACCCTTTCCTTTTTTAAACAAATATCTGTACTTTCTACACCTTATATTTTAAAAAGGGGCTCATTATTACTTTTAAGACCTTCGAAAATGACGCCACAACATAAAAATATGCAAAATGTTGGTAGTTTGAGCTTGTTTGGCCGAACTACTAGACTCAAAACACCACTGACTTTATTATTTCGACAGTTGGTGGCACCGAATCATTGGGGCATACCAATATATATATGGAGCCCATCACCCGGTACCCGGGGGCCCCATTGTTCAAATGACTACTCCTCCGTTAGTTCTTGTTAGATCAGAATGCAGTTTGGTATGAACACTCTATGAATGAATATAATGAGAAGCTCGGAGCCCTTTTTTTGAAAAGGGGGTGGGGGGCCCATTCCCATTCCAGTCATTTCTAAATTTATGGGAACAAAGTTGTGCGATTTATCGTTTCAAAGGTAATTCAACGTAGATTACGATTATGCCTCGCACAATTTGATTAGGGGCCCGAGGGACCCGGGAGCTCATGCCCCCTTTTTTAGGCAATTTCCAATAAAGTCGTTTTCTCATTTATTTGTGAGTCAAATATTGCGACAGTTGTTACCAATATATGAATGGGGCCCATTACTCCGTATGTGCCACGGGGGCGCCAGGGGCCCCATTCTTCGTTGAATCGGGCCGTAATTTGACATGAACATTCTATGAGCGGATGTCTAGAGCCTCTTCGAGACATTTTTTTAAATTTCCGGTTATTTCTGAATTTATCGGAACATAGCTGTGTGAAATATTGTTTCAAAGTCCATTCACTGTAGATTACGATTTTACGTCGTACAATTAGAGTCTTTTGATTGAATTCTTGGGAAGGTGGTACGTGCTATTTGGTGCGGTAGTTCATCAGAACTTGTTTCTGGGAGACAGGTCCTTTAAATGTTCAAGTTTTTAAAAATGTTCATGCTCTGGGTTTAATTGAGCATTTGCATTGTTTTTTTCTCAAAACATTTTATTTACAAATTGTATTGAGTGCTTCATTCTCCAACTAACTCTAACTTGTTTCCATGTACCAGTTTTCTACAAGTTATTAAAAATATAAAAGATATGGAATTTGCTGGTTTAAAAACCCTGTCTTATTATAGACGGGACGTTTGTTTTACTTTTTAACTTAAGTACATTTAGTAGCATGTCATTTTTGACTTTTACTCAAGTAAGGGAGCAAATTCAATATATTTACCAGTTATGAAGATTAGTACTTTTGCCACCTCTGCTATTCCTTAATTGAAATTATACTCAAGTACAAGTACAAGGAAGTCACACATAAAATATTCACACGCAGTTCAATTAAATAGTATTCAAAGTAAAAGTTACTAGTTACTTTTACCCTCCAAATTTATTTTTGGTAATAAATCTTGCCACGGTTTCCATGCATAGAGTAAACATCTCATGTATAAAATTAAAAAGGAAGAGATTAAATCTTTTCCCTCAAAGGCATCTGTAAATAAAATAAAAGGTTTGTCAAAATGTACATTTCTTTTTCAAATAAAATAAATGAACACCAATAAACTTAATTCAAAATGAAAAAAATATGGCAGAAAAATGTGTAATTTAATCATTATTTATAGTAAATTATAAAATATATACAACACTGATAATATGTGACACATATCAGTCCCTGCAGGATCTACACTTTCAATTTATTTGATTTTGTGGCCAGTGTTTATGAAATTTCGGGACATTTTGTGGAATAATTTGAAGACAATTGCAGGATTTGGGAAAAATTGGGAGTTGTTTTAACAATTTGAGATAAAAAAATAAAAATAAAAGACTGCCATCATGTGACATATAAGCACGGGTAAAATGTGAGTCCTGCTATTGTTGTGGAGTTTCATTGAATTTGTGTATTAATTTTGATATATCTACAACTGAATTATTTGGTCATTTACACAATGATTCATAGTATGTCTGACTTTTTAGCTTTCTGCTGCGGGCCAAATTGGATGCTCTAAAGGGCCGGATCGGGCCCCCGGGCCTTGAGTTTGACACATGTGCTCGAAGTATCTAAAGTAGCTAAATTTATGAAGTGTAAAACTGTTCCATGTGGGTAACAACATAACAGCTAAAAACCCCAATGAGACCATGAAACGGAAATAAATAAATATTTCCAAAAAAAACAATAAATGACTCAGTAATGATTGAATACAGAAATGTAATTAATTACTTTTCTTATTTTAAAACATTCTTAAGTACAAGTAAAATTACTGATTTAGAAATATACTGAAAAGAGTACGAGTACCTATAAAAGTGTCAGTAACGTGCGTACTTGTCAGGGTTGATAATTAATTACAATTATGGTGTATTTGTATTTTAAAATGTATATAATTGACTTTGTAATTGTAATTACCATGAAAATTCGCTAAAAATTGTCAATTATAATTTAACGCAAAACTGGGGAAGCATGTTGGAGTTCTATGTACAGTTCTACACATATGTAGTTAACAATTATTAAAATGTTTCATATCGAGCTTTCCCACATTTTACCATTTTATAAAAAATAAATCGAGGGACATATCGACACAAAAAAGGCTCAGACGCCCACACTAAAAATATTAAAACCTACATTTTTATAATCAATGGATAGGAAGAAAAAAACAGATGATAGATATAAGTTTTTAGTGTATTTTACAGCTGATTTATTTATCATGAGAGATGCTAACAGAAAGCTAACACAGGTGGAGGGTTAACTTTCATCAGGTTATTTATTTCCAGCTAAGTAATTGTTATTAATTATAATTGAAATTTTTGTAATTGAAAACGTCATTATTAACTACTTTCTGAGGATGAAAAAAATAATTGTAACTTAATTGTAATCGAAAAAAAAAATGCTGGTCACTGTAATCATAATTGAACATGGGTAATTGAAAACATAATTGTAACTGAAAAATGTAATTGAGCCCAACCCTGGTACTTGTAATCTGTTACTTTCAGATGTTTAAATATCACATGAAGACTCTCCTCCACTGACGACTATTCATTTACCAACGCTGAGAGACAGAAATGTGATTTCCAGCAGAAGCTGTTGCCAGTTAGAATAACAGACTGTGGGTGTCAGGCTAACAAGGCACTTGTTACGAGTCTGATAAAATCCACACCCACGCACGTACAATCACCAACATAATCCAACCGTCAGCGGGATCCTCATTAAGCTGACAGGGCCTGGCCAGTCAGAGGAGACCCAAGCATCAGAGCACGATCCCTGCTGTCATCACATGATGGATCCCTCCACCACCGCCTGTCAACCTGACACTTCTAGTCCGCCTACTGGTGGCCATCCATCAGCGGACATTTGCAAAGCATCTTGTTGATCAGCTTCTTTGTAAATGGCCAGCTTTTAAAATTCAGGCCAGAGTGTCCGTCAGGGTTTTGCTCTGTTAGCAAGTTCTTATCTGTCTCTGAAGAAGTCAATGTCATCAGGACCGATAGCTTAGCATCGCCTGGTTTCAGTCCATGAGACGTTTAGTGCTACATGGCGTTAGCTTAGCCAAAGGATAAAAACATCAACTTTCTTACTTTAAAGCTGCTGAAGACGATAAAAACTTAGTGTTGGAAAAATGGAACTTGATCAAAACAGACGTTTGAGCGGCAATTTCAACTTTTTACATCTTTTTATCATATAATAATATACAGTAATATCTCTAATAGTTTTATTATATGGGTGAATGGTTTTCTACAAGGTGTGCTAAGCCTTTGCAAGGGAAGTTTGTAATTTATCTCTCTCATTATATGATATATGCCTCATGACTTTTGATTTATGCCTGTATTTTTCTATAATTGATACACATACCTGTTTCATAGTTACAGTATCTCAATGTGTTGCTGCCTTTAAAGCCAGGATTGTAACAGCTGAACATTGTGATCTGCAGATATTACAAATGACTAAGTGTTTGACCTGAAATATAATCCATCCACACTTAACAGGTGGTCAATAATATATCAATATAATCAAAAAAATATCGATTGCAAGTTGTGTTCTGTTAAAAACAGTTTTCTTACAATAGGTTTGTAAAAAAGGGAGAAATGGAAAGTGTTGAAATGTAATAAAAGTAAAAGTTTGACATGAAGTTTCTATCCGGATGTCTCATTAGCTCTACGCTACGTTAGCATGAACACACTACTTGGTTTTCCTTTGTTACTTTATTATTTGCATCTTTCCTTTAAAGCCTACATTTTTTCCCACTATGAAAATTTTCAGAAGATAAATGCAAAGTTGTTTTGAAGGCTCTGCGTTGCCTGCGGGAAAGCAGTTGATTTGTGGAATGTAGATATTTTTAGAACCACTAATCTACACTTTTAACATGTTTTCAGCTGGTTGAATGTGATGTTTTAAAACAAAAAACCCACCGCTCCTGTCAACAACGTTTCAGAGAGATATTTCTCACCACGACTAATGATTTAATCTAAAGTGTCAAACTGTCCGTCAGCATAAGCGTCCAAACAACATTAAAATCGTGAGACGAGCAACGGTTTTAGGCTGAGACTGAGGGAACCATCGCTAACGACAGCTCTGACTTTGATGAACACCTGCAGGAGTTTTGGGTATTTTAGGGTCTCTGATGAGTACCAGGGAACTGTCAGCACGACTGATGATCAAGGCTGATTGGACAGCTGTCAGCACACATGTGACAGTGAAAACTGCGTACGGATGATCTGCAGCGTTGTCGAGAAAACATCCAGAGGCAGAGATTTGTTGAATGTGATTTTATTGCCGCCCCGCGGCCTCCGTCAGCGCCTGGCGGCTGCGTACGAGTGTTGTTGCAGCTAGAAATACACTTTACACGTGTTGTTTCATGTGTTAATGAACAGTTTTATGATTGACTCACAGTAAATGATTTCTCTACGTTTTTTTTCCTTCATTAATCTTCATTGAACAACAATGTGTGTTCACAGCTGAGAGAAAAGCAAATGGGATGTAAATAACCTGCAGTCATAGTTTGTATCCACCAACTGTCACACTTTGAAGGAATTCAAGGAACTCAGGATTTTGTCGGTGAGTGAGAGATTGATCAAGTAGAAATTCTACTGCTGTGGATGATTAAACATGTTCTTCTCTGATTAACTCACCGTTAATTACATTGCTGCATGCGTTAGCAAAACAAAATGTAGAAGTAGAGTATGAGTAAGTCCAATTTCATTCAAAATGTAATGCAATATAAAAGCATTAAATCATGGATGCTTTTCCTTTAACCAGAAGCAGTAAAAACATGAAAATGTGCAACATCTCAATATTTATTACAAAAAAAAATCAAGATATTAAAATGTTCTTGCATGGATAACACATTACATGTATATTTTTGACAATTTCTATTGTAAAAAAAAAAGTCATAATAATAATAATCCATCAATTTTATATAGCGCTTGATCATAGACACTCAAAGTCGCTTTACAGAATTAAGGCATTATTCTTTCACTCCACACGTCGTGGTGGTAAGCTACTATTGTAGCCACAGCTGCCCTGGGACAGACTGACGGAAGCGAGGCTGCCATAGTGCACCATCGGCCCCTCCAACCACCACCAACACTCACTCACACACTACATTCATACTAGGCAAATGTAGGTGAAGTGCTTTGCCCAAGGACACAATGACAGATACCACTGAGGTGACTCAGTGGAATCAGTGGTCTCCCATCCAACTACTAACCAGGCCCAGACCTGCTTAGCTTCTGAGATCTAACGGGATTGGGCAATGACAGGCTGGTGTGGGCACAAATATACTGTAGTTATGTTTTATTTCTGCTTCATGTGTTTGATTAAATCAGATTAAAACAGGTGGATCTGTAAAAGCTTAGAAGAGTTTTTATGAACCATTAGTATGGGATCATCAACAGAACTGTAAACTACACACCAGCTAAAGCAGTTATTAATCACATCACTGACAGCGTATAAGCTAACGCACTATGAGTGGAGCAGTTTCCACCTGCAGTGCCACATGGTTGTTAGCTTGCTAATAGCCTCAAAGCTACGCGGAGCATCAATTACACGGAGCGGACGCAGCGCTACTGAGACCATGGCAGTGTTGTAAACGTCATACTGACATACTACTCATAATAATTAGTATGTAGTGCGTTCACGTTAGATAGTACGAAAAGATTGAGTATGCCAGAAATGCCCGGATCTATATTATATGGGGACATTTTTTAAGTATACACAGTGGGCACACTAGTCATACTCAACCGTCCCATGATGCATTGCGAGCGGAACGTAAAATGATCCTGGGATGAGCTTCAAGCTAAAAAACAAACATCCCTTTTTCAAAATAAAAGCATATCTTCTTGTCTTCCATCCATCCATCTATTTTCAGACCCGCTTGTTCCTGTTTTTCAGGGTCACGGGGGTTTGCTGGTGCCCATCTCTGGCTCACACTGGGCGCTAGGTGGGGGTACACCCCGGACAGGACGCCAGTCCATCGCAGGGCAACACATACACAGCCAACCTTTCACACTCCCATTCACTCCTACGGGCATTTTAGAGAGTCCAATCAACCTAACAGTTGTGTTTTTGGATTGTGGGAGGAACATGCAAACTCCACACAAAAAGTGACACCCCAGGGCTCGAACCCAGGACCTTCTTGCTGTGATGCGGACATGCCAAGTCTTCTATTAGTATTCTAACGCTTTTTTTTTAAATAGGGCTCTTATTTTGAAGTTAACCAGAGGTTTTGTCAGTAGTGTCTCTAAAAATCTCCGAAATGTCTCAATGAAATGCGTCTACGCCAGTTTTATGAATCAAATGAGCACATGTTGATATTCGACTTGTTCACTTTCTCACTTAAAATGTTTTCAGAACGTTCAAAGGTGGAGATATTTAGCATCAGTGTGATTCAGGTTTTTGTCATTGTAGGTTCCAAATGCATCTTGGGAAACTTGGAAGTATACTGGAGTGGGAATGCTCGTCATCTTAATCATACTAATAGTATATAGTAGACAGTATATAGCCCATGTGTAGTTAAGCTGCAGGTCCATTTTCTGTGTCAACAGTGATAGAATATTTAAGGAAATGATGTATTAACTCGTAGTCAATGCACTTTTTTTTTTAATGAAATGAAACTATAAGAGGTGAAAATGAGTTTCCTTCACAGCGTTTCCAGGCACAGCCTCAGAGAATGGATGAGAAGCTGATTCTAGCCTGGAGATACTTGGAGTGAAGCTGCTGCTTTTCCATGTCAAGGGTAGCACGCTGAGCTAAATCAGGCTTCCTGGAAGGTGTATTAATCAAGTCCATGCGGGAGAGTTTTCCATCATTTGGCTTGAATGGGAATGATGGGGTTCACAGAGATGAGCCGATGGAGGTGACTGCTGAGTTTCTGAGCTGAGGCTGTTGTCCTGGCAACAATATTTCAATTAGTAGAAAATGGTGTATAGAAGTTTGTTGTAATGTTATATAGATTAGATTAAAAAAAAAAAAAAAAAAACATTGCCGATTACATTAATATGATCAGTTATTGATCACTGTCTGCTTCATTAGGTGAAATGTATCATAAAACTATTTACTATGTGCAACAGCAGCTTTTTGCAGAAATAATCCAGTTTTATCTCAACAAGGCACTAATCCAGCGTTATGTATGCAACTTAGAAAGTGCCCCATCTGTCTTCTACAAGTGTGGTGCTCAAGACCACACTATCTGAGACCAAGTGTATCCTAACGTACTACTCATATTAAGTCTGATGTCAAAATGAGTATGTAGTGTGTTCACGTTAGATAGTATGGAAAGATTGAGATCGCGAGAAATACCCTGACGTATACTATATGGGGACATTTTTTAAGTATGCACGATGGGCACACGAGTCATACTCAACCGCCCCATGATGCATTGCGAGCAAAATGTAAAATCCTGGGACCGGCTTCAAGCTAAAAGTCAAACATCCCCTTTTCAAAATAAAACCATCTCTTCTTGTCTTCCATTTGTTTAACACTTTTTTAAAAAGGGCTCTTGTTTTGAAGTTAAAAGGTCAGTTTAAAAAGGATTTCATTTTTGTTCTGAATTAAAGCTCCCATGTAAACATGTTTCTCCAGGCAAAACTTTGTGCTGGTGCGTTGCTTTTTCCCAATTTATTCATTTAAATATATGAAAACACAACAGTTATCTTCACATTTCACAACAAACTTAAATGTTTCACAACCTTCAAACACAACCTCATTTGGCCATCCATGAAAAAGCTACTTAACCGCCCACTTTTCTATAGCAATTAGGGGTTGAACGTGCATACTAGTCGAGTCGATGTCAACTAGTCGATAACATCACCAAGAGCCAAAGCCGAGCTGAGTGGCAGCCTAGTGCTGGTGTTGTGCCAAAATCTGTGACCTGAAAACATCTGTGACCGCAGGTGGCGACAGTTCCAACCCCTGCGGCTTTTTGGTGGACATTTACTCCCCCTTAAACATGTTTCTAATTGTTCTACAGTCTGCATTTACTTCACCCACCGGAGCGTCATGTTTAAGGGGGAGTAAATACCTCCTTAATAGCTACAAAGAGGTTTAGCACTCTTTTTTTCTACCGCAGAGAAGTCGCAGCGGTAACAGATTTTTTCGGGTCACAGATTTTGGCACAACACCGCCACTCGGCTCGGCTTCGGCTCTTGGTGACGTCATCGACGTCGAGATTTTAGCTCAACAGTGGTCTTCTCCCACTAACGGAGCCTCCGTCCTGCTCTGCTGTTTTCCAGACATGATACCACTACAGCTAACTTTAGCATGTGTATTAGTAGTATCTGCCTTCCAGCACAAACCAGGAAGGAGCGACAAAATGCTTGATGATGTGCTGCATTGCCGTGCAGGGGTAAGAGGACCATCGTTTGCTGTGTTGCGCCGCTATCTTGGGCAAAAGTCAAGTACTGAGACTTGTCAACGTCACATAGACAGAGTCGCAAGACAACACTAAGATCGACTAGTTGACTAGTGTGTTCAACCCCTAATAGCAATACATACTTCCTATGGGCACTGCACTAGTCACATTAATAAATAGCAGATCTGTGCTGGTCTCGACTGGTTTTGGTGGTTCGGCCAGTCTGAGACAGAGACATGGGTGAGTAAAAATTGATGCAAACCACAATGACCACAAAGAACACCAGATAAGGCTTTGAATCAGACTTCACTGGACCTCAGGAGAACACTGAAAGGATGCAAAGGTGAATCGTATATAGCGCTGTTGCCAAATGCTCCTATCAGCATCCCTGCATGTACGTTTACGCCTGGCTTTGTGCGAATCATCAAAGAGCAGCTGCTGTTTATAATTGTGGAGCAGTTGGAGATCAGCCGAGCTGCTTGTACTAATTTACTGCTGCTGCTCTCATACTGGGGTCCAAACAGGTGACCCCGTGACCCCACCACATCAGAGCAGGGGAGCTGCTAATGGCTCTGTGGGCGTAAGTAATGAGGTAATCAATTAGAAGAATGTTAGAATGCCATGTTCTTCTGTTTTGATGCCATGTTTTCTAAAGGGAAGGACAACATAGTAGTACATTTGTAATTGTCACTTCATCACCATCACAAGGCACCGATGTACCATTACGCCTTTGTTTTATGGTGAGCAGATGTTTCCAATGCGGGAAGTTTGTCAGAATTTGCACCATAAATTATGATGAAAAGTCTCACGTGAAGACTGTTCATTATCAAGAGACGAAGATAAAGCAGCGTCAGTGGAAAATTCATCTGCTCCCTTAACTCACACTCATAATGAAGGTGCTTAAATGTGTGTTAGCTCATGTTTTTGATGTGATCTACCAGTATTGATTGCATTTCTCTTTTTTTTTGTTAAGCAAAAAAAAACAAGGGATATTACTAAATATTACTAACACATTTTACCCTTTAGGTCATTCTGACCCCAGGGATATTTGCCTCCAGAAATGATTTTCAGAAAATTGTTGACCAAGTTTTTGAGTCAGACACTTTGTTTATTTGTTGAATACATAAATATCACCTTGATAATGAAATATTGACCTGTTCTCTAGCGCCACCATCAGTCCAAACTTTTAAATTAGAATTACGTCATCTTGAATAGTCTTCATCCAAATCTTCTGCCACCATTAATGAACCCTATTGGTTGTGGTGATTATCTGACCTTTCTTACAGCACCACCATCAGGCCAAACTTTCACTTTTAGAGTTGGTGTATCTTGAGAATTTTTCATCAAATATTTATTTTCTAATTTGGGGTGCACATTGTTTGGGGTTATTAACAATAAAGTTTCAGACACATTCTCTTCTACTTCACTTTCACTGTGAAAGAGCTATTCCAAAACCTAATTGACAACCCCCACCAAAAAAAAAAAAAAAAAAAAAAAAAGTAAAATAATGTCAATTAGACTGTACTACTTTTTTTATTCAAAAAGTGTTAATGTGCATTAGAAAAAAAACATTTAAGAGGCTGTGATGTTACTTTTCTCTTACTTAGAGAATTTGTAAGAAAAGAAAACACATTTGAATCCCAAAAAATCCATTGGAGATACAAATGATTTTTCTCATATTTTCATTCTTTTATGGCTTCTTGCATGATGCCCAAAGCGCGTTAATTAGGGTCACTCTGTATTCCTCTCAGCCTCCGACCAGACACCATGAGCTTCAGGATCAATGGTTAAGAACAGCTGAGAAAAAAACAGCCAAAACAAACTAGGAACGGTATTATTTCACAACATCTGAGGCTTCAGAGGTCATGTATAATTTACGCAGCGAGGCAAGGATTGCACCTCAGTGTGAAAGATGGCCAGAGGAGGATGAGGGGAGTTATTTAGCAAATATATGATGACAAAAGTCATTGGTGGAAAAAACCGAAAAGTCATCATCTACAAAAAACATGATGAAAAGTGGTGTTTGAATATCATCAGCAGGTGAAAGCGAAGCATCTTAACCCATTATCGTGGTTTGGTCCTGATTAACACGACTTCAGCAAAACGAGGGAAACTAATCAGTGAAATCACCTGCTGTTGATGTGCAGACGGAGCCAAAATCATAGAGAAACTGTATTTCAGCAGACGACGACACATCATTACGATGATGGAAGAGTTTATCAAAGTGATTTCACATTTTCTTTCACGATTAAGCTTCAGAAAGCATCCATCAAGCCATCGTCTGCCCATCCATCCATCCATCCATCCATCCATCCATCCATCCAGAACATAAAGTGGTTACGTCACAAGTTGAGTCAATCATTGATGACAAATGCAAAAAAAAAAAAGGCAAATCTAATGTTTTACCCAATTATTGATGTTTTAAGACATATATATTCAAATTATAATGCATGTCTAAAAAAGTTCTGATGAACTACGGCTGGGCCCGCGGAATGTTTCGGCGCCAAATAGCACGTATCACGTTCCCGAGAATTCAATGAAATGACTCGGTGGAACCGAGTAAAACAAATGAAATGGTGCGACATAAAATCGTAATCTACGTTGAATTGCCTTTGAAACAATATATAACACAACTTTGTTCCAATAAATTTAGAAATTACTGGAAAAGGGGGTGGGCCGCTGTTCCCCCCTTCAAAAAGATCTCCGATCGGCTCTTGACATCCGCTCATAAAATATCCATGTCAAATTACAGCCCGATTCAACGAGCATTAACGGAGGAGTAGTCATTCAAAAAATGGGCCCCCCCCTGGCGCCCCCTGTGGCACATACGGAGTAATGGACCCCATTCATGTATTGGTATGTACTAATGATTTGGTACCAACAACTGTCACAATGAGGTCCTATTTCCTCCGTATAGCTTTTTTGCGTTCCTGCTTGGTACCAGAATAATTAGCTGGATTATACGGTATTCCATGAAAGGAAAACCTAAAAAGTGGTATCTAAGAATGTGGGTTTTTATTAAAAAAAAATCATTTTATTTTGTTTAATTTGTTTTAATAATCCATTTTGATCTGTTCTGAATGTGTGATGTTTTTGTTAAATGGCAGCTGTTTGTTTAATAATTCTTTTCAATCTGATGAGGCTGTACTGAACCACACAACCACACACTCAGGCCTGTCGTAAGATCTGATCATACTGTATGATCGCGTCAAAATTGATAAAAAAAACTGAAGTTTGCGAGCATTTGGTTGAATGCACGTCATACACTCAAGATCTGAACGTACGAACAGTTGATAAACGAAGGCCATCGTCTCCTCCATGATGCAAATCAGCATCAAATGTTAAGTTGGAGCAGTTTTCAGTATTTCTTTGTTAGTAGCTTGAGGCTGGCGGCTCCTTTTAATGCAGATAAACAATCTTTCAGATTTATTATTTAATCTCCAGATAAATCTCTTTACATCGAGCCAATGCAACACATTGGTTCACACTGCATCACTGGCTATTGTTGTCACGTTAAATAAATGAATTTATCTGAACATTAGTGTCAGCAGTTTGTCAGTCGTTGCCCAACGTTCATTACCGTAAATTCCAAGATTATTCCATCCACGTCCCTGTTGCTCCAAAGGCACACGCTATAGCTCAGCCATTCACACACTTCCCTTTGTCTGCTTCAGTGTCACACATGAACAAATGTATGCATCACACACACACACACACACACCATTTCATTTGCACCTCAATCACTGCTATGAGATTATTTTGCTGATGAGTCACTCACTTATTTAATCTGACAAGACGTCAAGCCAGCCACACCTCCACTCAACCAGATAAGCTCCCTATTGGTCAAAGCATACAGGAAGCACTACTTAACTACGACAGCTGCCTCCAAGCATCTTGCAACCCACCTCCACCCCAACTCCTCCAGGTCAGTATGTATCCAACTAACGATGACATTTTTTGTGATTAACATATGCTCTGATCTGTTCCGGTGGTTTCTGCTAACCGCTCTCCTTGCTTTAGGCTTTAGCTAGGGCTCAGGGAAGGTCAGGGACAAGTGCTCTCGCTACCTCCGGCTTTCCACATAAGCTCGTGGAAAGGGCAAGGAGGTCCAGGAACAGACCCATACCGCCAAATATCTGATTACATGCATATCCATGTAAAGCGCTCAAAGGCGCTATATAAATCCTGATGCACATTTATTGTAAATAAATCGTTTATTTTGACTAAAGCGGACCTGACTGAACTGTGTATAACTGTCGACTTCACTAGATGTCACAGGGCTGAACGACATGGACCAAAACCCATATTTCAATATTTTTTCTCAAAACCACGATATATGATATAAATCACATTTATTTTAATTCAAATAAAGTCTGACCAGAAAGACAATTCTGGGTTAAATGTGCTAATGCTAAACACCACACAGGCACATTTATAAATACACAGCTGCACAATATGTGCAACATTTGGCTTTTTCATCAGATTTGAAATACAGTAAATACAGACATAGAATCTCTACTCGTGATCGGTTTTATTTTGTCAAACAGGAAGTGGTGTTCATATACATATTAGCATTAGCACATTCAGGAATAAGGTGTGTAGTTTTGTTGTGTGGCTGATCTAATGCAGAGTAGTAACCACAGCATTCTCACACGTTTCACAGACTATTCTGTGATTTGATAAAAGATGCAGGTAGATAAATAAAATATCTGACCTGAGGACAAAAACATGTCAGTGTGATGTGTTTGACTTAAGTCATGCCAACACCTGGAGTGGAAGGGTTACTCAGAGTCGTGAATAAAGCAGCACTTACACGCGGATGGTAAATATTTAACGTTCAAAGCTCATCCTGTGGAAACAAAGATCTGGGTGTAGAAAACCCTACGAGTCTCTATCCGCACGACTTTGCTCAAGAACTCGCAAAGCTCGAGTTTGATCAACTTCTCTGTGGTCCGTGCACGGCAGAAGTCAGTTTCTGGTACGGCCTCTTTTCCATCTGTCTCACTCTTCCTCCCACTTTGGTCAGACATGATAGAACAGTCGATAGCAGCAGCGCTAGAAACCAAGAGCTGTGAAAAACAATGAGATGGAACGGATGGAGCAGACAGAAGAACAAGAGTAAGTCCTTTTTCTATAGTCGGTCAGCTCATACATCAGCATCAAGTCTGTGCTAGGTGGAAACAGAACCTGTGTCTGTGTTAATGTAAGGCTGCTCAATTATTCAAAATTCAATTACGATTTCGACGTACGGAACGAACGGACATCTACAAATAATAAAGTTTGGCACACACACGTTATTAATAATAACTTTCAGTTGTTTAATCCACGCACATTCAAGCTCCTCCCCTCCGCCCCGCCCCTCTCAAAGCTAAAGCTAGCCTGCAGGCTAACACGAGGAAAGTCGTTGCTAATGGTCTTGAAACATGGCAGGAGAAACGCAGCAAAAACACTGGTAAACAAGTAACAAGTTAAATTCTCTGCTATGGGAACACTTTGGGTTTGATGATGAAGACCTACAGCAACGACACGTCACGTGCAATTGTTTTGTGCAAAAGTGAACACACATGATTTTAGTGTTTGAAGGATTTTATTTATGTTTAAGGAATATATTTTATGCTTTTTTGTACAAAAAATAAATAACTTTTTGGTTGACAAATAATCATTTGAATAACCGTGATTTCAGTTATAGAAAAAATAATAATCACAATTATTTTAGTCATAATTGAGCATCCCTATGTTTAATGTGTTGATGATTAGTAAGGGTGTAATGATTCATCCATTAGATGAATCGATTCATATTCCTACGATACAACTCTATTGATCTGTGCTCGGCAAGTTGGCCTTCAGCATGACATTAATTGAACTAAAAATTTTTAAAAAGGTAAATAATGTTTTCTGATACAAGGAAATGACGCATTGGATTTAAGCAAGGCAGACTTTATATGGATGTGTTTGAAAAGCATTTTCACTAATAAAGACGTTACAGCTGACCGTCGGCGCTCTGTGATGTCACGCGCTAGCAGAAAACAAAACATCACATGGCGGAGAAGCCGGCGAACGAGAAAAGGAACCATCTTTGGAGTTCAGTGTGTGGAAACACTTCAACACAGACAGTAGCTAAGGTTCCATTACAGATTTTCACAAAATAAAAGCCATATTTCTAAATGACGACTATAAGTATAATTGCGCTTTGAACGTGTTTCCATTGAAGGCGGTTTTGGGACAGGAACCTCCGTATAACTCCCTATATTCCTTTGTTGTTTCACGCCTAATGTGGCAGTAATGTTTTTTTTAAGCATAACGCTAAGAAATGTCTCAGTTTAATCTTCTGTTTACTAGGGATGTAAAGATTAATCAAAAGGCAGTTAAAAATTGATTCATAGGTATCAAGGTTCATATCGATTTTCTGAAAATTGAATCGGAGTACTTTTTTTAAACACTTGTCCAATCTCTTGTCCAAATGCTGTGGCGGAGGCCGGAATCTGCTACTACTTTTTTTCTGACCGCCGTCCACTCTTAAACATGTTCATAAATGATTCCTTAACCCTTTAGCACTGAAGGAATATCTGTAATATTACGTGAATATCTGTAAAAGTCACGTTTTTCTAATAGCTCTGTCTGCTAGCGCGTAGCATCTCTTCTTCCCTGCACAGAATATCTGCATCCCAACCGACCACTGGGTTACCAGCGCCCTCTGCTGGTCCAAACAAATATCTGACGTAAATACAGTGCAGACTGTGTCCAATTGTTAAGGCACAAAATACATTTTCAGTTGCACTTTTAAAAAGAAAAAGAACTATTATGCAGTTTTGCATTGTTTACTATAGAACCAGAATTTAAATTAATAGGCTTCAACTTCATTTGTATTATTCCTTTATTTATTTCATTCAAGTGTAGGGAACTAAACCCCCAAGTTGACCTGACTTAGAACACCGGCTTCACCAGTCCGTGGAGTCAGAGAGTCTACCTCTTGCTGTGAAATGCAAACGTGCCCCAAGGGGGGTCTTCTTCCCTTCCTGCCGAACAAAAAGATAGAAGGATCCCAGAACAGTCGTCTCCTGTTATCATCTCCCTGCTACATTACGATCAAAAGAAGAACATCCCTCTCCTTCCCCCTTTGTCAAACAGATACCTCTGGATGCTGTAACATCAAAGAACTGTCCCAATGACCCCTTTGACCCCCTGCAGATGTTGTCACCTCCCGAACCCAAACCAATGGTTACACAGGACAATGGAATAACCCCAGTTCTCCTGCTCAAATGAGAACAAAGGACATGTGCTGGACTGAAAAGTTACAAATGAAAACATTTTTGGAATGATTTCTACTATAATTGAAATTGCAAATGTGTCTGCACTCGTGTCATGTAATTTAACAACAACAGAATGCTATTTTAAAGTGTTTATCATTTAAAAGTGCTTAAAAATACCAGAAAACATCACAAAAGTTAGTTTGAGGTATTTACTGCGATCATATAGTTAAGAGGAGGCATAACATGATTTTTGACATTTATGTTTATGAATAATTACAAGCAAAATGCAATAATTAGTTCCTAAAGTGATTCGAGGATATTTTCCAGTCATGTTTGGTATCAAACTCTTTCGTAATACATGATATTTCAGGATATGATGTTGAAAAGATGTTTTGAAATATGTGGAATTAATTATTAGGCATTCTTTTATGTTTAGAATCATCCCTTGTTGTCTGTCTCTGTCTTACACTCACACACACCCAAGACACACCCACAAGCTGAAAGCAGTGACAGTGACCAATCACCGACATGATCACAGAATAATCAACGAAGACGCCTCCTCCAAAAGGCGTCGCCAAACGCCCTTTAAAAAAAGACGCGCGACCAGAAACAACAGTTTTGGACGCGGGCGTTCATGCTCACACGTGTCCCTCCTGTTTCCAGTCTTTCATTTCATTTTTATTTTTAGTTGAAACAGTTAGATTTTGTAATCAACAGCTGCTTGGTTCGGACGAATTCCGCACCCAGTGACGTGCGTAACAGCCGAAAGGAAGCCCGGCCCGCGACCCATTGTGGTTAGCCAAGAGCCATTATCGAAGCCAGCTGCGAAGGCCTAACCGCCCGGATCGGCTGAAGGGGCTAAATTCTGTGGAACCGAAACAGAACCAACGGTGGCACGTCCTGCTACATTGCTTCAACAGCACCTCCAGGTCCAGCCTGACCTCACCTCCAAGGTACAAGAATGAACTCTCATCAGCAACTTTCATCTACAATAGATCACATACATATTTCCATAACTACAAACTTACACGCATTAACAACATGCTGCACACACAGTACATCTCATTCATGTTTGTTCGTCTCCCCCTTGTCCGTCCTCCTCTCTTTGTTATGAGCTCTCTTTATTTTATTCTTTGATTTTATGATCTTATTATTGAATATGTATCCTGCATTTTTATTCAATATTTAGTAGATTAGCATCCTTCTAGATTAGTGATTTCACTTTATTACGTATAATCCTCACCTTTATTAGCCTAGAAATGCATTTTATCATGATTTAATTATCCCATTTCAATTGATATTTTGACTGTGTTAATTGTTGACTTTTGAATAAAAGGTTGAACATAATATTTGATTCCTCTGATTCATTAAAGCTGAGGTTATGGTGTAGATGTCTGGTAGAATTCACTTTTCCCTGGTTTCACATTGATGAGTTTAGTCTAAAAACTTAGACATATTTCTCCTGTTAAAAGGAGTGGCACCCCGCAAATTTGAAGTAATATTAATAATCATAATTAATATTCTTAGTTATATAACCCATTAATAATAACTCATCTCATCTTCCTACATAATTTCTGACACCTCCAGATGGGATCAGCTGAAGCCATAAACGCAGCGTTAATGAATAATCATTGGAATCAAAAGCCGGTCTAAAAACTGAACACTCGTGTTGCCGGATTGGTTCGGAAGCCGCCGAGCCCCGACCAATGTTGTATTCTAAGCAAAGCCGCCGCGCTAATGCTTAGAAACTGAATAAATAAGACCGCCGTGTCTCTGTGTTTAAAGCGCTAATGTTATGAAAGGCCGCCGCGCCAAAAGAAAAAGTTAAAATTAATCACTGCGCCGTCAGTGACTGTGACGTCAGAGGTAAACAGTAAGTTGCCAGAACCGGGAAAACCCCGTATAAAAGGAAAAGATACGCAGACAGTGCAAACTAGGACTTTGCTACCCCGAAGAGCTCTGAAACTCTGGTATCTACCGACGCAAACAAAGAGTAAGTCGTCTGAATCTTCCGTTCCTTAAAACGGACAAGCTATCGTTGTATTAGCTCATGTTAGCTCATTGTGGTTGGAACACATGTGGGTAACGCTCCGGAAACCGGAAGCAAATGTGTCAAGCCACCGCTCATACACAAAGACAGGCCTTCCTGTCCCTTTTTGAGACGCGACTGCCCCTCGTGGCGAGCTCGCGAATAACAGGCTAACGAGAGCCTCAGCCTAGCAGCAGCAGCCTGCTACTAAGCGGTTAGCATCAAGCTAACCTATCGTGCCCAGTGAGACTTTAAACACATCTAAGTTACAGCGTGTCTTTAGACACGTTTTGCTTGACAACTGTGCATCGATACAGCTGTCTTTACCGTCACTTTGCTGAAATCGTGTGGTTTTAAATGTGCTCGATTTGATTTTGTCATCTCTCAGAAAAGCACGCGCGCACGCACGCGCACGCACACACAAGGCCCATAACTAAACGGAAGTTAAGCCATTAAAAGGGTAATCTTATTAAAACTAAGGTAACTCATTTAAATACAAGTGACGCACTAAAATCAAGGTTTAACAAGATTTAAACCAATTTGAAAAATAATTAAACTAAAACAGTTTAAATAAATAAACTAATGATTAAAGTAAAATACACATTTTACTAAATGATTAATCCAGTGTGATTAAAATTAAATCAATTTGATTAAAAACAATTAAATTGATTAGGAAGTTAATTAAATGAAAGCAACTAATTTAAGAAGGATTTATTAATTAAAATAAGTTTAATAAAAGCTAAACCAGTTTTAATTAAGGTAATTAAATTCAACACAACCGAATTTAAACACAAACCATTCTTAAAAATCAACCTAAAGGAAATTACAACTGAAATAAAAACTGATAAATTAAAACAGAATTTAATTAATTAAAATTAACATTTATTGATTACAATAAATTCAATAGGATTTGAATTTAATTTCAAAAAAAAAAAAAAAAAAAAAAATTTTTTTTTTTTTTTTTTTTTTCCTCTTCTTTTTCTTTCTTTTTCCAATTGATTAAAAACACCTGATTAATCTAAGGAAACTGAATCAAAGCAAAGCTAATTTAAACTAAAGTTTGAATTAATTGAGGAAAACATTTATTGATTAAAATAAATTCAATAAGATTTGAATTTAATTTCAATAAAACATTTTTTTTAATTGATTAAAATTACCTGTGGATTAATTCAACGAAATTGAATTAAAGTAAAGTTAATTTAAATAAAAGTCTTAAATCAGTAAGAACAAGTCTTAAATGAGTAAGAACAATTGTTTAAATTAAACAAACCACACCAAACTTTTTCAAGTTTACCACTCAGTTTTTATTTACCAAACAGTGAATTGCTAAGAACAAACAAAATAAGATAAAACAATTTACTACCATTGTAATTTTTAAACTTTGTTTGAAAAATTATTTGAAATTTTGAAATCCTTTAGAGTTCTTTGTACGATTTTGACCCACAACAAATCAACATGTCGGTCTCCTCTGAAGACCATCCAGCCGAGAACTTAGAATTCCTCCTCACAGAAATTTTAGGGGACGGAAAATCCACAATTGATGCCAAAATCCGAGAATCTCCCCCTCAAGAATTAGGAGACCTTGTGGCCGATTGCGTCACTGCAGCCGTTTCAAAAAAGCTGAAAGATAAGGAGCTGGTTAAACAGCTCGGCTTTGTAATATCAGCATTCTCCGCCCAGTTAAAATACGAACAGGATCGGGTTAAAACCCTCGAGCGCGAACGAGACGCTCAACTCGAAGCCATCGAGGAACGCGAAGCCCGCTGCGCGAACCTCACGGTCCAGTATGACGAAACACGTGAAGAAAATGGACTTCTCCAAATGCGTGTGACTTACCTAGAAGAAGCGGAAGATCAGGTTAATCAATTAATCACTGAGAATAAAGAATTAGAAAAATCCAAAGTGCTACTCGGTGATAAAATACGCGTTCTCGAACATGATTTCGACACCACCACCCGGGAATTAGACGCACAACTACACGAGTCAAATGATGGGAAGAAACTCCTCCTTGAGGCAGAAGGGGCGATCAAAGCCTCAAAAGCCAAAACTAAACTGCTCTCTAGAGAATTAGACGCAGAACGAGAGAGGGTTAATGACTTATTACAACAAGTAGCTGATGGTAAAGTAGCTACTGCTAAGGTTCAACGACAATTGAACCTCACCAGGAGAGAGCTCCTAGACGCAAGACGTGAGCTCGGGCACGCTCTCTCATCATTGTCAATGTCGGAGGCTGATGGCGATCCTGACTCCGACGGTGAAGACGCAACTCGACAAGTCCTGCGCACCACCGACCCACCGGTACGTCCGCGTCGCTTAAGGAGACCCCGGGATGCCTCCGCGGACCCTCCTATTGACGGCGGACCGACGCCCGCCAGGCCCCCGAATAGCAATCGACCGTCCAACCGCGACCTGGATAAAATTGCCAGAAACATTCCGAGATTCGAACCAAAGTTCGACGAACCCCAAAATGCTAGAGCATTTTTGAGAGACATTGATTTTTATCTAAAAAGTTATCCAATGGCTAATGTTGAAGATAAAATCTACCTAATCAAAGCAACCTCGAGCAGGCTTGTCAATGATTTCATTGAACGTCAACTACCTCAGATCAGAAATGATTACACAACACTGTGCCGCCTCCTGGTGGATGAATTTTCTGACGCACTTCACCAAACAGGTTTCGACTATGCCCACACCGTTAAACAGGGGAAAAACGAATCACCCCAACAATATTACCACACCTTGCTACAGGCATACTTTGGTAATCGCAACGACCCTGGTATGGAGGAAGAAGAGCAGTTCAAACAACTGTTCCTCAGAAACCTTCACCACAGCACGAGCACCCATCTCGGCGTCGTGGCAGATCCCTATACCATGTCCAGTAAGAAACTTCGCGATCTTGCAATCAGAGGCTTCCTCTTGTACAAACAAAATTCGGCAAAATCCACACCTCGCGAAATGTTCCCGATAAAGAATAACTCTCACTCGCTGCAATTGGAAGGCATTCAAAAGGAACTCATCGTTCCTCAAGAGCATCCACCGCAAGCACCACAGACCCCTCCGCGGTACAACCAGCAACCGTACCATGGAATAAAGCCAAAACGATACCAAGATAACACCGATTATCGAGATTATGCGCCAAAACAAAACTTTCGGCACCAAAATTCCCGCCCTAACTCACACCACCAAGATCGCCGACCGCGACCACCGTGGTATGATTACAACCGTTCTGACCAGTGGAGAAGACACGACAACGACCGCCGAACACCTCCACCCAGAAACGAACACTCAAAACCTCGGTATCACAAAAATAACCAAAGGTCATACGACCAGCAGCCAAACAGATCAAGATCAGACAATGAACCTAATGAAATAGAAAGTTTAGAAATTAGGTTATCTAACCAAATCACTAAAGAAATGGCATCCATCAGGAAAATGTTCGAACAAATGATAGATGACAAAACCAATGATAAACCAAAACAATCAAAACGAAAAAATGACGATGATTCGCCTCGTGCTGTCTTGCTGGTGCAAACACATGCACCAAACCACCGTTTTTCCAATGGACATCAGTCCATTGAGGGTGAACCACCAATTCACCAATTCTTGTGTGACCTCTACGAAAGAGGAATCGCCCGAAAGTTTTATATATCAGCCACTTTTGAAGGTGTGCTTACCAATGAAGCCTTACTTGACACTGGAGCAGACATATCCCTCATGTCCGCCCAACTGTTCAATGAGCTGCGCAGCCTAGCCAAAGAGACCAACCTAAGGTTGATACTCCAAGACTGCCACATTGACATTGAACCTTATGGCGACAACGCCACTGTTATCACGAAGAAGGCTCTCGTACAAGTCACCATAGGGCACCTGACCCTGGTGCACCCGTTTTACATCTCAGACCACAACCAGATTCCTCTTCTCATAGGTATCGATTTGCTCAACCGATTTGAGCCCCTGATCGACTTTCAAAATCGGAAAATCTGGGCCCAAGTCAGGCAGCCACTGCCGCTGCAGCATGACTCACTCGACGGAGTTCAGTGCTACCAACTGAACCACTCTCGGGCTCTAAAGGAGACCCCCAGCCGGTCTCCGGCCCAAATGCGTCCGGCTACTAAAACCGTAGACCGTACTCTAACGACCAGAAATACCTCCCTGTGCTCGTTAACCAACAACCCCCTCGCTACCGATGGTCTTGCGTTTCAGAACCAACACATCAACGATGCTCTCGCCAAACAGGGGGCGCTATCAGGGACACCCTGGTCCTTTGACCCCACCCAGCTCGCTGAGCCCCACCCGTTGTCAGTGAATGCTATTACGCGCTCTCGTGCAGCTGCCGAGACCGACACCCCAATGTCCTCGCAGGTCATCGCACCGGTAAAACCCGCTTCCACCGACAATGACCCAATAACTTTAAAAGTCTCCTCGGACTTTGCCTCCACATCCAGCCATCTGTTCGCTGCCCGTCGCTCATTACAGATAGTCAAGGGCACCTTGGTCCATGTTTCTGCGGACTCCCAAACGCATGCGTTCGTTGTCCCACAGAACCAAAGGGGGGTGATATTGGCACATGCCCATGACATGCCCTGCGCCAGACACAGAGGAGTCAAAGTCAAAACCAAGCTAACACCGCTACCGCTTACACCACCCACCAATACACGACCGATCTTGAGAACCACCTCCGAGCTACGTTCGCGTTCGCTCAAAAACATCTCAAAGAGAGTGCGAAGGGCCGTAAAACCTACTACGACCAAAAAGCCTCACAAGAGGAACCACAGGTGGAAGACCGCGTCTGGTATTATAGCTTTGCTCCGCCCGCCGGCAAAACCAATCATCATGCAACCAAACTGAAAAATAAATAAATAAATAAAATTTCTTCCTAAATGGACAGGACCCTACCTGGTCACTGATAAACTGTCTCCAGTGGTGTACCAAATAAAGATTCCGAGCACAAAAAACCGAACCAAAGCTCAAATGGGTCCACCGAAACCAGATTAAGCTACACCAAAATCAACAGACAAGCCATCAACCGCGAGCTGAATAAACCCTACGAGCCGAAAGATAGCATTCCTAATTAACGTACCAGTCGTCACGTTCAATAACATCTACCACCTCAAGGACGACATAAACTAAGAACTAGGAACTAGAATCCACTACGCTATCTGGTCCCACTAAGGACACACCTGAGAGTCAGGATTTAAACGTGCTGGTTGATCCGTAAACTTCCAATCAGCCATCCCATTGATCAGGCCCCAAACATTAGCATATCTAACACCCTGCTACCGAGACCACAACGCGTCTCATTATATAGGCACAGGCCAAATTTAGCCAGAGCAAAAGAAAGCCCTTCTGTTGCTCTCATTTAGTTTAAGATCCCTTAGGGACTTACTTTTGTGTGTTTAGATTTGATTCTTTTATACCCTGCATGCTTTGTCTTTGTCTTATTGATGTGCACCAGGAGTAACTGACCGATACCACGCTATCTATGTGTTATGTGTACACTTTTATATTACCCCATCCTGCTGATCCCAAATTACATGTTCGCACCGAGCATTGTTGAGGGACACATAGCAACATATAGTACACACACCTAGTCTGCCTCCTGGTCTACGAGTGCCCACTGCCAAGCGGCACCTCAGAATCGACTCCATGGTCCCCCAACTCCTACCTCCATGGCCCACGGGCATTAACACCAGGCAATGCTCCAACGCCAGCCACCAGGGGCTCCAGGCTTCAACCTCCGGGGCTCCAGCCTCAACCACCAGGGGCTCTAGCTTCAACCTCCCGGCGTTGCCTCCAGTATTGACTTCCTGGCAATGCTGCTCATCTCAACGTCAAGGTGAGAGTGATTTCCCTACCCTACAGGGGGAAACGCCTCCAATTTCCAACAAGGACATTGGACTTTTGGTCACTCCTGAACTTTCGTCAGGGTGTGTGAGGACCTCAACACACCTTTACCTGTTTCCAGTTTTCTTCAACTTGAAGGTTCGTTCCCTCTTTTGTTTCCTCAAAAGAACTTTTTGATAAGAGCTTCAAAGCATTGAAACCTTATCAACAGGGGGATTATGTAGGGAACTAAACCCCCAAGTTGACCTGACTTAGAACACCGGCTTCACCAGTCCGTGGAGTCAGAGAGTCTACCTCTTGCTGTGAAATGCAAACGTGCCCCAAGGGGGGTCTTCTTCCCTTCCTGCCGAACAAAAAGATAGAAGGATCCCAGAACAGTCGTCTCCTGTTATCATCTCCCTGCTACATTACGATCAAAAGAAGAACATCCCTCTCCTTCCCCCTTTGTCAAACAGATACCTCTGGATGCTGTAACATCAAAGAACTGTCCCAATGACCCCTTTGACCCCCTGCAGATGTTGTCACCTCCCGAACCCAAACCAATGGTTACACAGGACAATGGAATAACCCCAGTTCTCCTGCTCAAATGAGAACAAAGGACATGTGCTGGACTGAAAAGTTACAAATGAAAACATTTTTGGAATGATTTCTACTATAATTGAAATTGCAAATGTGTCTGCACTCGTGTCATGTAATTTAACAACAACAGAATGCTATTTTAAAGTGTTTATCATTTAAAAGTGCTTAAAAATACCAGAAAACATCACAAAAGTTAGTTTGAGGTATTTACTGCGATCATATAGTTAAGAGGAGGCATAACATGATTTTTGACATTTATGTTTATGAATAATTACAAGCAAAATGCAATAATTAGTTCCTAAAGTGATTCGAGGATATTTTCCAGTCATGTTTGGTATCAAACTCTTTCGTAATACATGATATTTCAGGATATGATGTTGAAAAGATGTTTTGAAATATGTGGAATTAATTATTAGGCATTCTTTTATGTTTAGAATCATCCCTTGTTGTCTGTCTCTGTCTTACACTCACACACACCCAAGACACACCCACAAGCTGAAAGCAGTGACAGTGACCAATCACCGACATGATCACAGAATAATCAACGAAGACGCCTCCTCCAAAAGGCGTCGCCAAACGCCCTTTAAAAAAAGACGCGCGACCAGAAACAACAGTTTTGGACGCGGGCGTTCATGCTCACACGTGTCCCTCCTGTTTCCAGTCTTTCATTTCATTTTTATTTTTAGTTGAAACAGTTAGATTTTGTAATCAACAGCTGCTTGGTTCGGACGAATTCCGCACCCAGTGACGTGCGTAACAGCCGAAAGGAAGCCCGGCCCGCGACCCATTGTGGTTAGCCAAGAGCCATTATCGAAGCCAGCTGCGAAGGCCTAACCGCCCGGATCGGCTGAAGGGGCTAAATTCTGTGGAACCGAAACAGAACCAACGGTGGCACGTCCTGCTACATTGCTTCAACAGCACCTCCAGGTCCAGCCTGACCTCACCTCCAAGGTACAAGAATGAACTCTCATCAGCAACTTTCATCTACAATAGATCACATACATATTTCCATAACTACAAACTTACACGCATTAACAACATGCTGCACACACAGTACATCTCATTCATGTTTGTTCGTCTCCCCCTTGTCCGTCCTCCTCTCTTTGTTATGAGCTCTCTTTATTTTATTCTTTGATTTTATGATCTTATTATTGAATATGTATCCTGCATTTTTATTCAATATTTAGTAGATTAGCATCCTTCTAGATTAGTGATTTCACTTTATTACGTATAATCCTCACCTTTATTAGCCTAGAAATGCATTTTATCATGATTTAATTATCCCATTTCAATTGATATTTTGACTGTGTTAATTGTTGACTTTTGAATAAAAGGTTGAACATAATATTTGATTCCTCTGATTCATTAAAGCTGAGGTTATGGTGTAGATGTCTGGTAGAATTCACTTTTCCCTGGTTTCACATTGATGAGTTTAGTCTAAAAACTTAGACATATTTCTCCTGTTAAAAGGAGTGGCACCCCGCAAATTTGAAGTAATATTAATAATCATAATTAATATTCTTAGTTATATAACCCATTAATAATAACTCATCTCATCTTCCTACACAAGATTTATTTTTAGTTAAATTGCATTGTTTTGAATAGTTTATCAAGGGATTCTTTTGACAATGAAAAATAAAAGGAAAATACAGTATTTTCTAGTTTTTTTTCCCCAAAAAAATAAAGGAATATTTTTCAATCTAAAATAAATCGTGAGAAAATCCTATCGTGAACCCAGTATCGTGAATCGAATCGTATCGGGAGTTGAGTGAATCGTTACATCCCAACTGTTTACACGTACCGCGTCATGTTTTATTCAAAGAGAAGTGGTCATGTGACCAGGTACGTCACGTTCTGTGATGTGTATTTGCGTAAAAAGTGTTTTCATTGTGCTTTTGCAACACATTTCAATATCGAAACGTCTGAAATAACTCCTCATGAAAGCGCAAAAACTTTATTGCAACATTTGACGGTTTTTTTTTTTCGCCTCGAAATGTAGGTGTTTCCATTACCAGTTTTTATTGCGCTATTTAGATTTGTCGCGTATCCAAGGGTAATAGAAACACAGCTATTGATATTCTACAGCCGTTGCTCACTGTGTTCACTGTCGACCACCAGGCTCTTCTGACAGACAGCGTTCACTGCAGCAGCTGCAGCACATGCAGCGTTAGCTCGTTAGCAATAGCTCTGCACAAAGCCTCAGGATAACCAAGTCATGTTAAAAAAAAAAAAAAACAAGCAGGAAAACCTAATATGAAAAGTTAACATCCTGTTCATTTAAACTGAAGTGTTGGTTAGACTTCAATCAAATAAAATGTAACTATATAAGCCATTAAATGTTGTTTACTTGTTTGTTTATGCCCATAATTAATTTAGTTCATTTAGTTATTATTTTGGCTAAAAAGTAACTGAATCGTTTCGGATCAATTCGTTCTAAATGAATGAATGAATCAAACAGAATATACTTTATTGTTATATACATAAAACTACATACACAAAATCTGCATTTAACCCATCCCTGAGGAGCAGTGTGCAGCCACGGTGAATCACCCTGGGACCAGTTAGGATTAATATAACGGACATCCCAGTGCTGGACCAGGGAGATTAGAACTTCCGATTACTAGCCAGCTTCCCTAACCACTGGGCAACAACGACAATAGTGAATCGTGATTTGAATCAACACTTAGCTATGCTCTTTATTTAACATTAGCGTTAATGCTAATGCTGAGAGTCACCTGGACTACGGCGTTAAAGCAGCAGTGACGCATATATTTCACAAAGTCCTGCTTCGTAAAAAGCTGCTAATGATAATGTTTCTGTTGTGAATCATATTATGTATGAATAATAGGACACTGTTAATGCATTCCGTGCACTCCTGATCCCTTCATTACATTAGCAGGAGATGAAGTGGCCTCAGCTGTCATCACAGCTGGCTCACAGTAAGGAGGCATTAGGTTTCATAAGGACGAGATATGACACACCTCTTGTTCTGATAAAAACTGGCACTTTAAAGTCCGTGTGGTTTGTGTCAGCAGCAGAAAAAGTAGCCGGTAGTAGATAACGTTACACCTAAGTCATCATCCCAATGAATATTTAATCCACCCCGCACGAGGCTTCTCATCAAACGTCTGCTATTGATGTTCCACTCACTGCACCAGGAGACGCGTTAGGGGTGACACGGGCCGGGCAGAACGCCACTGGAGGGTGAGATGACATGAATGGATGGAGAGGGGAGGGTTATGTTAGGTGACACCATGATGCTAATGTAGCAGCTCAGCAATGTTTCTGCAACAGATCGAAACATAAACACAACACTTCCAGCGTAAAGACGTTCCTTTGGGTGTTATTGGCCCTGCATGCATCTGTTTTTAAAGCATCCATCATTCTTTCACCCTGAATACAAGGAAAAAATAGACTATGACGATGTTTGCATCATCGTTACGTCTGGTGTCCTCTCAGGTAAACACAGAGACGTGTCAAAAGAGAACAATCGTGTGTTTAAGTCATCCTAAAGATGTAAATACTTAATTTAATCAGAAATAAAATGGGTTAAAAGTGACCAAAAATGGTGGAAAAAGTGGTGAAAGGGGTTCAAAGTGGCCAAAATGGGGCGCGTGTGTAATGGAATATAAATAGTAGGAACAATTAGTTTAAATTGGCAAATAACAATGCAATATGGTGTAAAAGAGGTTAAAAGTGACAATAATGGGACAACATATGCAACATTAGGTGAAAAAGTCGTGGAAAGGGTTTATAAGTGCTGAAAATGTCTTGAAAGTGGAGAAAATGTGCAGAAATGGCATTGAAATTTGATGAAGTGGCAGAAATGGGAGTAATGTAGCAAAAATACATTCAAAGGAGCAAAAATATGGCAAGAAAAAGTGATGAAAAATCAGTTAAAATATGGCAAATTTGGTTTATTTGCAGAAAAAGGGTCAAATATAAGCAAGGCATGAAGGCATCTGGCCACTCCCTCCCAGTGTCTTACAACCCCAAATGGGGTCCTGACTCCATGGTTGAAAATACATAAATAAAATAGGTAAAAAAGGGTTGAAAAGGTGATGAAATGAGATTTAAAAAATCAGAGTAAATGGTTGAATATGGTAAACAAGCTTAAAAGTATCAGTATTGTCTTAAAAGTGGCAAATAATGGGCATGACAATTCATGAATGTGGTTAAATTGGCAACAATAAGTATGAAATATGGTGTAAAAGATGTTAAAAGTGAAAATAATGGGTCAACATATGCAACATTAGGTGGAAAACTGCTGAAAATGTCTTGAAAGTGGAAAAAAATGTGCAGAAAAGGCACTTAAATTTGATGAATTGTCAAAAATCGGAGTAATGTGATAAAAATGCATTAAAAGGAGCAAAAATATGGCAAGAAAAAGTGATGAAAAAAGGTTAAAATATGGAAAGTTTGGTATAGTGGCAGAAGTAAGGTAAAAAATAAGCAAAAATGGGCTCAAATTGTAAAAATATGTGAGCTCTGTGTGGCAAACAAGGGGCAAAGGTGATGTTTAAAAAGTTCCACATTTTTGAGACAAGTATTGAAATGATGAGATCTCAGTTTGTTGTCTCTCTGTGAGGAACACAAATATGAATATAAATCACCTAAGCATTAGCAGCAGCATTAGCAGCAGCATTAGCAGCGCTGTGTAGTATGAAGGGCACGGCCTGTTGTGATTGCACCGTGTCATACATCAACCACCAATAGCATCTGTATATGTTCTCCATTAGCCTTTTCTATTTCACTCCTCTGCCCTCCTCTAATGTGGGGACGATAACACACACACTTATCTGCACACACACACACATCATAAACAGTCAGTAGAAGATGAAAATACACATTTCCTCACATAATACATCACAGATGTCAAATTGTGGGTTTTCCTTGTTTTAGAGAAACGTGCTGATTATGAAAGTTATTAACCTTAAATTATGTGTTATGATTGTTATGTACACGCACGTACACACGCACGTACACACACGGCTAAGCTGTATTCTCTGCACAGAAACTTAATCAGATGACAGTTTATGGCCCACATTACCCATGATGCAGCAGGGGTTATAAACAGAATATTAACGTGATCGTTGTAAGGCACATGATTTATATCCATCATTTAATGTGATAAATAAATCCCCTGATAATAACAAACTGGTGGAGTTGGTAGACGTCTAATATTGACATTACATATCAATAGAATTACATTATCCTGCATCTAAAATCTCTGATATAATAAATATATTGTTTTTTATTGATGATCTTTTTCAGGCTCTTTCTTTATTTCTATCTTTTTTATTTAATTGTAGAATATTATTGTTTAGGGTTAACATTTGATTTCATTTATTTATTTAGATGATGTAAATGACAACTTAAAAACAGTTTGAAATAAAATAAATTAACATAAAGAAATAACAAAACAGTATCTTGCATCTTCAAATTCTTACGCAACTCAGTTTACATGAATGAAAAATGTGTAAACTTATATAATCCCATTTGTTATTAATAAATAGTTCAGTTTTTGTTTGAGTAACATCACTTGATCAAACCTTTTCTAACATTCCACACTACAAAATAATACAAATATCATAACATTTATGGATGGAATATTGGTATCGTATCAGAAGTTAATTAGTTGTATCAGGACAGCCCTAGTTTCAACATTGCGTTTACTAATTTAAAACATTAGAAACTAAAATATAAATCGACCAGCAGTCAGAAGCCTCCATGCATTGCAACACAAATTACACAGTGGCCTAAGTAAGACTGCCCTCTATTGGTCAGCAAACTCATTACATGTCCAGTCACTGATCCCACAGACTCACCCGGGGTTTCCACTGACACGGCTCCGCTGCGTTACGGCTCCGATCTGGTTTTGCTCCGCTGTCCGCCAATCCCCACCGGTTGAGTTTTGAGTGTGCCACGGCGCAGTCTGGTTGACGCCACAAGACTGAGGAGTTCACACGATATTTACATAATCGTGCGAGAACGCAGGACAAAAAGAATTACGTTTTGGTGATGCAGTTACTTGAAGTATGATCTGAAGTGTTTTATTTTGAAAAGAAACCGGATGTTTTAATGTTTGGTATGTGCTTAACTTCCTCTTTCACTGTGCTGAGTTGATGCATTGTGCTCCAGCGTCATGTACTGAGTATACCACCGTACTGAGATTATAATCCTAACCAAATCCAATAAACAAATAAAATATATGTCCGTTCACTTTGAAAACAAAACAAAACAGAATTATTTTTTAGCAGAAAATTCAATTTCCGTAGTGAGCATGTGCACGCATACGCATATACAATCTCAGTATGATGTGAACTCAGTACATGACACCGGCATCTGCCAAAAATAGAAGTCCTGCGTATCTCTGCCGGAGAGTTCTAGACTGTTGGAGCAGATGCGCAGCGTAACCCTTAATCTCCACTGGATACGGGTCCACTTAGTTACGTCTCCGCCACTAGCGGAGCTGATAAGATTCACTTTAGTCTACGTGTTAATTTCCACTGGGCCTGGTGTGCTGCGTATCTGCTGCGTATCTGCTGCGTATCTGCCGCGTATCTGCCGCGTATCTGCCGCGTATCTGCCGCGTATCTGCCGCGTATCTGCCGCGTATCTGCTGCGTATCTGCTGCGTATCTGCTGCATCAGAGATACGTAGGACTTCTACACTTCACCTCAGCACAGAGCAAACAGAGCGAAACAGGAAGTTAAGCACATACTCAACAATAAAACATCTGGTTATTTTTTTAAAGTAAAACACTTCAGATCATATTTTACTACATCACCAAAATGACATAATGGGCGGGGCAAGGCCCGGAGTCAACAGGTAAGAGGTTTTCAGAGGTCAATGATGACACCATCAAAAAAAAAAAAAAAAAAAAGTAAATTGTATAGATAGATAAATACCTATTTTGCAGGTCTTTTAGGTGATAATATAAGTTCCATGATGTGTAATTTAAACATATTTATGATGTAATTCACCTGTTTTTCGGTTTGTTCTTTAACTGCGTTCTTGCACGATTATGTAAATATTGCGCCAACTGTTTTCTTGTGTGCTTACAGATTATTATTATTATTATATATTAATCCTCAACGAGATATGTAAGTGCAGGAGTAGGGGGTACATGGCTTCAGGTTAAATGTCTGAAGGGGTACGGGACTGTGAGAAGTTTGGGAACCACAGACTTAGACTAAAATGTGAAAAGTGGGACCAGGATCAATAAACTAAATGACTTCATAACTAATCATATATGGATTCAGCAGGAAAAAAAATAGTGGTTTTAGGATGGAATTACACCTAAACTCTGATAGCTATATACTATTTACAGAATATATATACTGTATGTGTATGTATTAAGCATTTTATGAGTGCATTAATGTAAGTCCTTAATACTTATTTTAATCTGTAAAGTGTCTGAGTTTCTTGAAAAGTGCTTTTAAATAAAAAAGTATTATTAGTTTACATCACCAGTTCGACCACATGTGAACCACAATGAAAAATGTAAACATTAATGAGCCCAACTTTGCACATCCAGTTATAAACTAGACAAAGTATGGAAAACTTAAACAATATCTAAACAATAAGTGACAGATACTTAAATGTCCTTTTATGTATTTATTTTTTGACCAATTTTTGTTCAATGTTTTCCAAAATCCTGCAATTTTTCTTAAATTAGAGTTCTTTAAACAACAATTTACAACTGAATTATTTGGTCATACACAATGACTCATATTTTCACTTTCTCCTGCGGGCCAAATCAGATGCTCTAAAGGGCCGGATTTGGCCCAAGGTCCTTGAGTTTGACACCAGATTTACATCAAACTGCCAAAGGACTAGAGAAGAAATTGTGGCGTAAACTACACTCACATATTTACAAAAAGGGTCAAATATGTATTTTTACACTTTCATGAATAAATGAAAAAAAAAATCAGAATGTTGGTCGACAATAAAAGACCAAAACGCTTCATCATCAACTTCCTGAGTTTTTTTTTTCTGTTAAATCATATGTAAAAGCCAGCGTTGGTCACTACTTTTCTTTAGATACCAGAGAGATGTAGAAAATATGCAGAACAGGAGCTCTCCAGCACCACATTATAGCATTCCTGCCTCAGACTTGTAATCCCACTCCTAGAGTCACACTGCCCCCTTCAGGCCAAGCCACACACCACTCATTCTCCCTCCAGTCCAACTTTTATTTTATTATCTGAGAAATAATGACATTTTTCACCAAATGATGATTAGACATCTCATCCCTCCTCACTTAATTAAATAGAATTCCTCGTAACGTGGACAAAAGCGCAGATAAATTCATTAAGTGAAGAACATTTAAGGGTCAAAGATTTCACAGTGTTTTTACACGTCTACGTAGTGAGACAATGAGCTCATGACGTTCCAACTCTCACCACTTTAAACACACGCTGACGACCAAACCAGATTCATCTTTCACTGGAAAAGTCATTTTATAAATTCAAGTTTAAACATCCGCTTGTCAAACGTTTGATTTTACAGGTAAAAAAACAAACAAAACACAAAAACAAATCATCAGCCAAACTTCTGAGAAAATTTACCATCAACATATAAACAAACCTCATTATTACTCACACCAGATTGAAAACGGTTAATAAATTAATCAAACATGTTCACATACCTGAGCTAAAGGGGGATGTGACCTTAGCAGCAGGTCAGCTAGTCACGCTAGTGGCGAGAAAACCAGTAGCAGCCGGGGTTTGACTGGTTCGGGATTAAACATGAGTCGTTATTAGCGCGTCAGTAAAATCTCACTGTCAGTTTGTGACGTTTTTTAAAAAAAGTGGGGAGTGTAATCAGATTAGTTTTCATATTTCTCTAAACTTGACGATCAATTAAACAGCGCACGCACTATGTAACAAGGCGTGGCCCTATGTGCGCCGCGCTTTCTGTCTCTTAGGCTGACGTTTGGCGTCGTCGAGGGCGGGGCCATCGCTGCTGGTCTGACCCATGGTCCTCACGCCTTGGATACGATTGGCCAGCTGTAAGAGGAGGGGGATCACCTGCAGAAAAAAGAGAACAAGTAAGTAGTTTATTTAATAAAAAAAAAAACAGAACAGAACAGATATGGATCCTGTGGAATGTAGCATAAAAATCTATGTACCGTTTGTTCTTTGGTTATTCCATTTTAAAACCAAATCAAAACAACAAATAAACAGTGTGGTTATTTTGTTTTACTGACCTAAAACCTAAACAGAAATACAGAAACATAAAAAACCGATAAGCAGCATTTTTCATATCAAATCAAATCTTGTTCCGTTTGTGTGATTTTTGGATATTTATGGGAAACTTGGACGAGAGCTTCATGTTTTAATCACACCACACAGGGGGGCGGACTTTTACTCTTGGACAAAAAAGGAGCAACTGCTGAACTGGTGAATTGAAACGTTTTTAATGAATAAAAAAATCAAAGCAAAAAAATGGATGTTATGAAAAGCATGAACATGATATGTGATTAAAGGAACCAGAGGTGGTGCAATGAATCTACTGGTGCTCCCCATTTATTGTGATCAACTTATGTGTGTGGTGACGGCTGCCATTAGTGGCTAGCGGTATTATAACATGCAAAATGAATATGTTTACTGTCCTCAAAAAAAAAAAAAGATTTTTACATCCACGGACATGAAAACAGGAGCAGGACCAGAAAATGGCTGAAATAAATCCTAAACAGTCCTATTGTGTGAGGAGACGTGGTGCAGTGGAATTCTGGTCTCATTTTTTTTGTTTTTAAAACAGAAAAATGCTGCTTATCTGTTTTTTTTTTCTTCTTTTTTCTGTATTTCTGTAAAACAAAATAACCAAAGAATGAACAGTACATAGATTCATAACTAAACCAAAGCAGAATAAAACCTTCTCGTGGTTGTACGCAGCCAACAGCAGCAGCAGTGTGAGAGGTAGAGCAATGTAGGAGCCCTGAGCCACGTCCTGATCTGGGACTTTACGCTGTGGGAAAAAACAGAAAAGGCACATGGTCAATGCAAGTGTCACATGACCTCTGTGACTAAGTGTGACAACGGCCGTTTTTCAGGCCGAGGTGTGGGATCTTACGGTTGGGTTGAAGGCCAGTGTGATGTGCTTGTGGTAACCAGAGGAAGTGAAGGAAACCTGCGGTAGAATAAAATCGTACTGGGAGCGAGACAGGGTGGAGCAGAGCATCAGCACGTAGCTCTGAGGAAGACAGGAAGACAGCATGAATCATTGCTCTAATCACTAACTATCAGTCCTAGAGGGCAACTGTCCTGCACGTTCTAAAACATGTCCACGTCCAAACCAAGCTGATTATATTCAGTAGTTTGGCTGAGTTTATGATGTGGAGTCTGATGATGTTGGGCAGTGGCACTGAAAGGCCTTTAATTCATGATTTTATTATTTGTTTTTTTCTTATTTTGTGCAACACTTTAGTTAACTCTTATTATCAGAATATATTGCTGCATAAATAAAGTGGATTAGATTTAGACTCAGTCATTTTGGGAATATTAAAAAAATAGAAACTTCTCATGGAAATGATTTATTGGAATTAACACGACATTGGAAATACGTTTTTAAAAACTGTTGTTATTTTAGATACCGCTAAAATACATTTTCCCAACTACATAAACCTTCAAATATCCCGTAAATTCCAATTTAAAAGAATTCCCAGAATTTTACAACTTTCGTTGAAATGTTACGCGAGTTAAATTGTATTATTCTGAATGGATGCTAATATTAATATATGATAGTTATTTAAAAATCATTCCAGTTCATAAATAATTGTCATGAAAAGTTTATATTTTTGAAAATTCCCAAAACTTTAAATCTTAAGTTCTTGTGAAAATGTAGCAGAAATGACTGCGTATTCTCTTCACTGTAACCTATGAGTGAGGGGCTGTGAACCCATACCTCTCCGTCTCTGTCCAGAGGAGGAAAGTGGAAGAAAAGTGACTGTCCCAGAGAAACACTGTTGATTGGATTGTCCAGATTATCACTCCTGTACAGTTTGACCTGGATTTAAACACAAAATAATAAAAAACATTAAAATAACTTAACAACAAACTGTAGCGATGTGATGGAGGTTCACACTCGTACCGACAGAGTTGGGAGATGTTCGGGGGTGGTGATGATGTTTCCACTCAGGTCAAACTGATTGATCTGCCTGAAGGCCAGAATGTTCACTCCATCAATGTCACTGCTGCCAACCTGAGATGAAACACAAGCTTAGTTTAGAAATGAGATGCAGAGGTGGGCGGAGCTGCAGTTCGTGTCTCACGCTGAGATTATAGAGAATGAACAACATTTACAGTATTAAAAGGAAGTTAAAAAAAATTATGAAAGGAGAGGTTTAATCTTCATGCCAGGGATAATCTCTGCCTTTGTTCTGTGAAAACAAAAGAGGCTTTGATGAAGCAAACGAGTGATGAAGGGTTCCAGCAATTAACAAGTAAACTTTGTACTTTCACTCAGTTCTGATAATCTGAAATCTAACACAAATGAATCGAAAGAAAAGATGGTGAATGACAAATACTTTGCTGCTACATGTTTAGCATTGAGGTGGTAGCAACTACATGTTTAGCATTGAGGTGCTAGCTGCTACATGTTTAGCACTGAGGTGGTAGCTACTACATGTTTAGCACTGAGGTGGTATCTGCTAAATGTTTAGCACTGAGGTGGTAGCTACTACATGTTTAGCACTGATGCGCTAGCTGCTACATGTTTAGCACTGAGGTGGTAGCTGCTAAATGTTTAGCACTGAGGTGGTAGCTACTACATGTTTAACACTGAGGCGCTAGCTGCTACATGTTTAGCACTGAGGTAGTAACTGCTACATGTTTAGCACTGAGGTGGTAGCTGCTACATGTTTAGCACTGAGGCGCTAGTTGCTACATGTTTAGCACTGAGGTAGTAACTGGTACTTGTTAAGCACTGAGGTAGTAACTGCTACATGTTTAGCACTGAGGTGGTAGCTGCTACATGTTTAGCACTGAGGTGGTAGCTGTTAAATGTTTAGCACTGAGGTGGTAGCTCCTAAATGTTTAGCACTGAGTTTGTAGCTGCTAAATGTTTAGCACTGAGTTGGTAGCTGCTAAATGTTTAGCACTGAGTTGGTAGCTGCTAAATGTTTAGCACTGAGGTGGTAGCTACTACATTTTAGCATTGAGGCTATGGCGGAGACTACAAGAGAACAGGTGATCTGCAAACTCTTTCTTACACAATTTGCACACAACTTTTGTTTTCCATCCAGTGTTTTTTTTTTTTTTAAACTAAATCTAATGTTAACGCACTGCAACGACTTCTCCGCAGGTTCTCCATCATCATGTGCATCAGTATTATGGGTATACCAGGAACTCGTGAAATGAGAAATGTTCCGTGCTGTTTGTAATGCAAAAAAAAGCAGTTAGTAGAAAAAACCCACCTCGATCTCTCTCTGCTGAGGCAGCGCTCTCTCTATGTGGTCGTTGCCTTCAGCTCGAAGCTGAATCACATATTTACAGTTGGGCTGAAAGGAAACAGGAGGATGATGATGTCATAATGATGATCACACACACACATTCTACCAGGGTTGGGCTCAATTACATATTTCAGTTACATTAACGTTTTCAATTATCATGTTCAATTACAATTAGTGAGTATTTTTTTTTATCTTCAGAAAGTCGATCACAATTACTGAGCATGAAATAAATAACCTAATAAAAAGTGAACCTTCCTCTTGTTTCTGTTAGCATCTCTTCTAAATGGTCCTAAATCCGCTGTTAAATACACTAAAAACTAATATCTATCATCTAATTTATTTTTCATCTATTGGTTACCTTGATAGGCCCCCTAATCAATAGATTTTAATATTTCAGTATACCCCTAGATCAATATATATTAAAAAAAAATTGGTAAAATGTGGTAAAGCTTGATGTGTTAGTTGACACTCAAAACATGTCGGGAGAAAACATTTCCTGAAAAGCCTCGTCTGGATAAACAAAACCTTCACATATAATTAAAAAAAGAAGACAAAACAAACTTACTGCAATGACAATTTAATTACAATTATGACAACAACAGATCTTTTGAATTACAACTGTGCCATAATTGTAGTTAATTATAAATTATGCAAATACAATTATAATTCTACTAAAAGCCACAACTCAGAGTGTTATTTCTCACCAGCAGACCCCTCAGTCTGAATCGTCCCTCCTCATCGGTGACTGTGTCCTCACTGTAGAGGCTACAGTCGCCCTGACCCACCGCCTCCACCGCTACGTCACGCTCTGCATCACCGCTCAGTGACTGCACGGCTCCGTAGCAGCTGAGGGTCAAAAAACAAAACGTGTGAACACAGAGAGCCTGAAACCTAATCCTGTGAAAGTCTGTGTACGCGCACGCGCGCGCACACACACACACACACACACACACACACACACACACACACACACACACACACACACACACACACACACACACACACACACACACACACACACACACACACACACACACACACACACACACACACACACACACACACACACACACACACACACACACCTGTAAGCGGTTTTTATTCCCGTTATGTCGATGCTGAGGTTCTGACCCTCCTCTACAGAGATCATCTGAGACGCCGGCTCAAAGCGGAACTCCTTCATCATCGGTTTAAAATAATACTGACCAGGGCTCTGTGGAGCAGGGAAAAAAATACCAACACACGTAGGGATGTAACGATTAATCGTAAGGCAGTTAAAAATCGATTCATTGGTATCACAGTTCATCGATACTGTGAAAATTGAATCGCAGTCGCTTTTTTTAAACAGCAGAGGGCGCTATAAATATTTATCCTTCTCTTGTCCAGAAGTGTAGGCGGGAGGAATCTCCTACTACTTTCTTTCTGGCCGCTTTCTACTCTTAAACATGTTCATAAATGATTCCTTACCCCTTTAGCACCGAAAGAATATCTGTAATATTACGTGAATATCTGTAAGAGTCACGTTTTTCTATTAGCTCTGTCTGCTAGCGCATAGCATCTCTTCTTCACTGCATGAATATTTGCATGCCAACCGACCACTGGGTTACGAGCGCCCTCTGCTGGTCCAAACAAATATCTGACGTAAATACAGTGCAATGACTGTTTTTTAAGGCACAAAATACATTTTCAGTTGCACTTTAAAAAAAAAAAAAAACTATTATGCAGTTTTGCATTGTTTACTATAGAACCAGAATTTAAATTAATAGGCTTCTTCTTCATTTGTATTATTCCTTTATTTATTTCATTCAAGATTTATTTTTAGTTAAATTGCATTGTTTTGAATGAAATGAAAATATAAGGAAAATAATACAGTATTTTCTAACGGAAAATAACGGAATATTTTTTAGTCATTTGTATACAGTCCCATTTTGTAAAATAAATCGTGAGAGAATCGTATCGTGAACCCAGTATCGTGAATCAAATCGTATCGGGAGTTGAGTGAATCGTTACATCCCTAAACACAGGTCAAAGGAACACTCACGTACGCACAAAAACTTATATCTCAATTCTATTTATCAGTATGTCTCTATATGATATGAATCTCTATATTTTTGATGAAAAAGACAATTCTGGGTTAAATTTGCTCATTAACAATTGCCCCACAGACACATTTATTAACATACAGCTGCACAATATGTGCCACTTGGCTTTTTCTCCTGTAAAGGACAGAACGTGTGAGTGAGTTCTGTGGTGTGGCTTGTTTAGGGGAACTTCTGGGTTGTTCTGAGAAGCAGCAAAAACAGTGACTCATAGAACAAGTATCTTAATACAAAATATGCTATGAAATGAAAATATATCATGAAAATCGATATTTAAATTTTCAATATCACCAAAATAGAAAACTTGAGGTATCGTGAATCTCAAAATATTGCCCAGCCCTACTCACATGTCATTTAATTAACCATTAATCAATGAATGCAGCACAGATGATACTGGTATGTGTAATCAAATTCCATGTTCAAAATGTCATAAAGTACCACTCATATAATGAGTATGTAGTGCGTTCATATTACATAGTATGAAAAAATTGAGTACATGAGAAACACCTGTTTGTATACTATATGGGGACATTTTTTAAGTATGCACGGTGGACACACGAGTCATACTCAACAGTCCCATGATACATTGTGAGCTGAACGTAAAATGGTCCTGGGACCGGCTTCAAGCTAAAAATCAAACATCCAAATTTCAAAATAAAAGCATATCTTCTGGTCTTCCATTAATTTTTTAACCCTAGGCTCTTGTTTTGAAATTAACAGGAAAATGTGGTCAGTAGCACAAAAGAGGGTCTCCGAAAATCTCCAAAAAAAAAATTGGAATAAAATGTGTTTACGTGAGTTTTATGGATAAAATTAGAACATGTTTTCAGAACTATCAAAGGTGGAGAATCAACAGAGATATTTAGCCTCAGTGTGATTCAGGTTTTTGTTGTTGTAGGTTCCAAAGGCATCTTGGGAAACTTTGAAGTATACTTCAGTGGGAACGCTCATCATCCTAATCCTCCTAACCATACTTAAAATATATAGTGGACAGTATATCCTCATTGAGTTTGTAGTGTATAGTACGTTAGTGTGACATTTTGAACACAGCCATAGTTTCTCTATAGCCTTTTATTTTGAAAATTCTCATCACAACTTCTCCTACAAACAAGTGGTTTGTCGTCTCTGTATCATGATGGTGTAAAGACAGAGTTTTTAATCATACCAGGTTGTTGAAGGTGAGGAGGCCGCTGTCCTGAGTCAGAAGGTTGGAGCGAAACTGTCCTCCACTCAGAGACAAGAGGACGCCTGAGAGCGGCTGCCCGTCCTCAGTTCGGATCTGTAACACACACGTAACACACGATTTCTGAAATACATCAGAGTCCTGCTGCACGAGGAGAATTACTTCAGCTGGTTAGTTACAGCTTGTTGTGCAGGGAAAAAGTTCCTCCACAGGGCTGTGGCTTTGTGACGTTGAAAAACTGATAGTCAAGTGAGCTCAGCGCCTTTAGAGCAGTGGTTCTCAACCTTTTCAACAGACGACCCCCAAAATTAAAGTGCCTGTTATCCAGGAAGTTTATTATAGTACATAGTCATCTTAAAGATGTAAATCCTTGTTTTAACATGGAAAAAATGGGTAAAAAGTGACCAAAAATGGTGGAAAAGGTGGTGAAATGGTATTTTAAAAACCACAGAAATCGGTCAAAAGTTACAAATTAAAGTGGCCAAAAACAGATAGGAAAAAAATGGTAAAAAGGGTTCAAAGTGTCAATATTGGAACATTAGGTAAAAAAGTGGTGAAAAGGATTCATAAGTGGTGAAAATGTCTTGAAAGTAAAAAAAAAAAAAAAGTGCAGAAAAGACATTGAAATTTAAAGGAGAAGGAGCAGACATGGGAGTAATGTAGCATAAATACATTAAAAAGAGCAAAAATATGGCAAGAAAAAGTGATGAAAATAGGTTTAAATATGGCAAATTTGGTGTAGTTGCAGAAAAAGGATAAAAATCAACAAAAATGGGCTCAAAGTTTCTTGAAGGCATCTGGCGAACCCCTCCCAGTGTCTCGTATCCCCAAATCGGATCCTGACAGCAAGGTTGAGAACCCCTGCTTTAGAGGACTATAACTAAACTGATGGTAATTGCTGTTCTTTTCAAAGCCCTGATAGATAAACAACAACCCACACACACACACAGGAAGAACTTAACTGTTTTAATCAGTAGGAATGGAACAGCAAATCCAAATAGTGTAGAACTCAATAAATATAAAGGACGAGGTGCAGCAGTTATGGACAATCCCAGCCTCAGGTACCTTAAACGTGACACCAGCCAATGCGAAAGCCTTGAAATCTCCCAGGGTTCCCTCCACTGGGCTCAGAACGAAGCCTTCTTTGCTGGCACTGATGTCGTACTGACGATCACTGTGGAGCGGACCCACACTGAAGAGGAGAGGAGGGAGCCAAACAAAACGAGTCTCCAGTGAGTTTGTTTAATGAAAAGTGAAAGTGTAAACTGACAGATTTAAGCTGGCGTTTACAAGAAAACAAGTTTTTTTTTTTAAACTAGTAAATTGATCCCATTCCCAGTAATGAATCCTCTTAACCTCCAAAACAAAACACAATGGCCCTCATTTATCAACCTTGTGTGAAAACAGGTGTAAATGTGAGTTCACATTGTGTTTCCTACAACAGGACCAACATGTGATTCATGAAACATTGGTATCTGACCAATCCCAGCCTACAAAAGATCGGGTGTTGATAAATCTGGGGGCTCAATTCGATCGTCATTAACATGTTACGCCCTCCTGTTTTCGGAAGCCCCGCCCACTGAGGTCAAACAAGAAAAGAAACTTTTCCAAGATGAAAATCAGTATCTTCACATCTAAGGTAGAGCAAAACAAAGATGTGCTTTTTTTGAAAGTGTGAAAACTGGAATTGTGCATTTAAACGCTCTGTGGAAGAGGTTCAGCTACTGAGCAGGTGATGTCTGCCCCCCTGTGTGCTCTGAGAACAACTTCACAGGGATTCTGAAGTGACACACGGAAATATGATGTTTATATTGGTGTCAGTCCGCATGCTTGAGGCAATAATTAAAACATTAAAAGAAATTAACGATCAAAACCCTCAAAAAAGATTTTAAAAATGTGAACATAGATGACATTTTGTTGATATAATTTCTATTTTTTATTTTTCTTGGTGTGTGTCTTGTGAACTGTTATCTGGCCTTCTGTTATAGGGTGGGATGGGAGGTGAAAAGAAAAAGAAAAATGCAGGAAAATGTACGTGTTGAATGATGCTATCTGTGTAATACAAAAGTTTTAAAAAGTCGATGTCGTACGCTCAGATCTGAACGTATAAATGGTTGATAAATGAGGGCCAGTGAGTAAAGGCTGCTCAGTGAGTCTGCTAAAAGTACGGCAGAGTGCATTACTCTTGTTTTTATTTTATATTTTCATGGACACACCTGTACGCTCCCATCTCGTTAGTGGCCACTGTCACTAGTGCTGCAGCAGCTCCTCTCTCTGTGATGGAGATCTGAACCCCCTGCAGCTCTGGAGACACTTGGCCCTTCAGGAAAAGACCTGCACGGCCTACGATGTCCACCAGTCGACCTGGACAGGATTCTGCATGCAGAGAAAAGGTGGGAGGAGTTGGGGGGAAGTACTTTATACCATTCTCACAGATGACCTAGATATGTATAGAATCCCTTCTAAACCAAGATAACCTACCTCCAGTGATGGTGGCCTCCACCTCTGGAGGGTAGAACAGCAGCTCTTTGGAGGACGGAGTCACCGTGATCTTCTCACCAGCCCTGAGTGAAAACAACACAGAATTAGAGCTGGGTGCTATACCGGTATATATTTTCGTTATATGAATTTTTAAAGTGAAAGTATAGATTGATTAGGATTGTGTGTTGTGTTTTAGCTTTTTAAAAAAGAATAATGATTAAAAAATATAAACAATACATTTTTAATTAGTATTTGTTTCCTAAATTACTAGACATTTCAGAGACTAGTGCTGGGCAATATGGACAAAATTTCATATCTTGATAATTTTTCTCAAAATGGCGATATACAATAACAATGTTGATATTTTTAACTAAAAGTCTGACCAGAAAAACTATTCTGGGTTAAATTTGCTGATGCAAAATGCCACACAGACACATTTATTATCAAACAGATGCAAAGTCTGTGCCACATTTGGCTTTTTCTCCTCTAAGGGACAGCACATGTGAGTGAGTTCTATTATGTGGCTTATTTAGGGTGAAGCAGCGATTCCTAAAATGAGTATTTAAATACAAAATAAGCTATAAAATAACATATATTGTTAAGAGATATTGTAATCTATTTTATCACCAAAATTGAATCTTGATATATCTCGATTCTCGATACATTGCCCAAGTCTACAAGTGACCCCACATGGGGTCACAACCCCAAGGTTGAAAAAACGCTGACCTAATCATTTCAAAGAGAAAGAAAGCAGCCTTTCTGTGCCTTCGTTTTCAGTATCTTTATAGATTTTGAGTCTATTAAAGTGTTATGGAAATTATTATATTTATCATCATATCATCAAATGTGTGTTCATGTGTACAATTTGTCATGTTTTAATACACGATGACTGCATTACTCTTTGTACTTTTGAACAGCTGAGTCATGTTAGATTAGCAGTACAGACAGTGCCAGCAACTCACATTCTTTCACATACACACTCAGATAAGAACCCTGGCCTGAACCTTCAAGGCCAAACTCAAATTCATATGCAGATACACACGCGCACACACTATCAAGACAGATATCAGTGGCGCCAGCCTTCCTCATAACATCTACGTCGTCATCATTCTCCAACGTGTCCACTGTTGGGCATCTGACCCCCTCCTTTTCCTCCCTTCAGGGTTGAACTTTTTTCTCCATCTGTATAAAGCTTAAGCTGTGGAACTTTACCGGGAGTACCTGGCTCCTTGAATCCCTACAGAATGGGACACTCTTTTTCATTTAGTTTATAATAAATCCTTTTTTATAAAATCATCATGCTTTGACTGGACTCCATCATTCAACCAGGGCAGAAATCATGTCTCCAAATGAGGTCAACCGCAAATTTGCCGTGACAAAAGCTAAAGAGTGTCTATTAAAATGTAGAACTGACCTTGCCCAGTAGGCAAACTCGTAGTGGAAGGGTCCGCTCAGCTCGTCTGCTTTTTCCTGAATTGGCGGACTATCGTCCCGGCCCGCTCCGTCCTCCTCAGCCGCACGCCGCTCACGCTGCTGGCGACGCAGCTCGATCTCCTGCAGCTGCTGCTCTTGCCTCTGTTCTTCTAAGCTACGCAGAGGCCCGAGCACCAGCGCCGGCTCGCTCTCAATGGACGACCTGACGGCAGCAGATGGAAGAAGAAATTACACTAAAAATTACATCACACGATTCAATTCAAATCCTGATTTTAAAAAAGAAATAACTAAAATCATAGATTGGAATGAAGCACTTAATTCCTTTAAATTGGAATACATATAAATCATATTTTGTAGAAAAAACTGATTAGTCCAATACAAATTCTTATTCATGTTTTTAAAGTAAAAAAAAACCCAAAACATTTAATTGCGATAACGTATGCATAGCATGTAAACGCCCGATCACTAGATGTCCAGAACGCACCATCAGACCTTGTTAAACTACCTCACACCTCAATACATTTTAGCTGGAAAATCATTGCACTTTATTTTCATAAAACATACCGGGCACTTTTATAGACGTAGGTTAGATTTTATTTTTTTTAATTAAATAATTTAAGAACTTAAAGGCGTCATATGTAGAATTATTGTGAATTTTCAACTTTTAAATATGTCTGAAATACCTAAAATCAAAATTTGAGTGTTAAGAAAGATGTCCTTAGCTGTCATGCCATATGTGATAATTTTTTTTATAGATTACATAGTTATATATACATTAATAAATATTGAAAGCCCGGCCAACATGTAGTACCTTTTTCCTACCGGTTGGGTGAGTATAAGCCTATTCACAGCAGAGCTGACCCTGAACTCAACCATCTCTGGGTGAACTCTTTTTTTCTCAGCCTCTGCTGGGAGCAAGGTTACTTACTGGTTCACTTGGAGGTAAAATATTTGAAGATGTCGTCTTCTGAAATAACTCTACACTTGTATTCGTCTCGTTAACGCCTTGAGAGCTTCAGAGTGGAGAATTCTTTTTAATTTCTGGCAGACTAGACACCTCAAAGGCGTATGTATTGCCTCCTGGTGGTGGCAGAAACTGCTTGCAAATTCTACATACCGCCCCTTTAACAGAATTAGAATCTATTGTAGATAATAAAGTTGAACTCTTTTGAAAAATGTAATAACAGTTTGATGAACATACCAATTGTTTTTGATATTTATATTTGGATTACAGATGGTTACCATTTATTTGTTTTTGCAAGTTTAAAAGAAAAATGAAAAATTGTATATCATACCATTTTGTAATTATATCGAGATGCATAATGTATTGTTTAGTAGAGATATATATTGTATTGTGACATGCACTGTACACCCCTAGTCACACTGACTTACTTGATAGTGACGGTGACATCCAGGATCTGGTCGGTGGTGATGAGTCCTGACATGTGATGGCGTACGGCGGTGAGGGTGAGGATGCTAGGGGCTGAGCTGTGGAGTAACAAACGCTCTAATCAACACAGCTGTGTTTACTTTCATATTAGACGCCGCAGGATCACGTGCACTTACGTGTCGTACGTGTAGAAGTCTTGCTCAAACTGGTGGCAGGATCGAGGGGTGACTTTGTAAATGCCTGAATTTGAATTCAGATGATTAGGAAACATCAAACAAAGACTGTGTATTAGAGGGAGGAGCTTGACCTACTAACAGTTTCTCTAAGGCCCTGTTTACACGACAACGCTTTGCTTCTGTTTCCAAAAAGTTCCGCATTCACACGGCAACGTTTTCAAAACAGTCTCTGTTTACATGAGACCGCTGGAAGCATCAGAGACAATATAATGTACATGTCAGGATAATAGATGGTGGTGTAGTTCAACAATGAACCAACATAAGAGACGTCCTCTGGACACAAGAGTAGAACTTTAACCAGATATACAAAGTTAGATCTGACCCGATGCCGACAGAACACGTCAAGGACCTGAATAAAGCCTTCCTAGCTTTAAGCCTGAACCCATTACTGCTCGACACTATAATAATCTGTGCACGGCACGCACATGTAGAATGATCCGAGACGAGTTTCTTTACTAACTAGCCAATCGTTCTGCATCCAACTATAAACATGGCAAGCAGCGTTATGAGCCGCTACACCCTACGTACCGGTTTACTTCAGGTGTAAAGCATGTGGTAACACTAGGGCAGTTACTTAAACGCATTATTTGAGATTTATTAATTAGAGAAAAATATGACGCACTTTAAAAAAAAAACACTGTTAATTGCTTTTTTTGGCACTCCAAACAGTGTGGAACCTTTCTCATTTCAAGAATTCTCAGTATACCCAGAATAGTGATGCAGACTACAACACAAAATGGGAGACTGTTGGACTTTGGTTGACATTCATTTTAGTTTAAATAAAAACACAACAGATAGAAAACAAAAGCCCGTTGTGTGCAAATTGTGCAAAAAAGAGTTTGTATGTCACCGGAGCTTTGTTCCCGCTACCACCTCAATGCTAAACATGTAGTAGCTAGCATGGACAGCTAGCACAGACAGCTAGCCACAATAATTTAAATGAAAATACTTCAAGTTGAGGGTGTTTTTCAGCCATTTTTAGGTGAGATTAAAAAAGAGATTAATTAATCGCTCAACTTTTTAAATCTCTTGACAACACTAGGTAACACTGCTGTAATACACACTCAGAGAGCTGTTTTCTATGTATGTGTCAGCACACAGCTCCACAAGTCAGTTATGCATTTTTTAACACAATTTATTAATCCACGAGAGGACAGCCTCCATTCACCTCCTCAGCAAACGTGTGTGTCTTTCTTGCTCTTATTGAAACATATCACCTGACTGTCCAACCAGAGTCTGTGATAAAAAGATAGAAATTAAGCCTGACTCTGGGTTTGGGCAAAAAGCTCTAAGAAGAAGGGCATCACTGTGACTGTGGTCAGAATCTGGAGCAGGAAAGAAATACGTCTCCTCTGATCCAAGTGACGGTGAAGTAAACCAACATTTAGTTGGAGAAGTTCAGTTAAATTCCAAAGAGTGATGCACACAAACAGTGTTTCAGTGTCTGTTCCCTGTTTACACGGAGAGGGAAGCCTTTTAAAAAACTTTCACTCTGGAGCCCATTTTTAAAAAGTTCTTTTTTCAAGCACCAAAACGCCGTTGTTGTGTAAACGGGCAGACAAAAAGGCAACAAAACTTTAGCTTTTTCACTAAAAAACCTTGTCATGTAAACAGGGCCTAACGCTCAGTGATAGGTTGAGGTGGAGGAGGAGGTTTACCAGGCTTGGAGAGGCAGAAGCGGTTGACTCCTTTGGAGAGGTTGTACACACCCACATTCTCTGGTTTGCTGCCGTCTTGAAAGAACTCCTGTGTAGGAGCATAGGTCTCATTTAAAAGCCTGTCTGACACAGTACACGTGGCATGTGCTAAACCTCGATTTAAAAAGCAAAGCAAGCATATAGGAAAACAAGTTATTTTTCAAAGGAAACCCAACAAAATCAACAGAACTGAGAGATGGGCACACAATTCAATTAAAAATGACGAACCAAAGTGATGGCATGGGAGAGGGAGCAGCGCAGGATGTAACCAATCTGTCTGAACTCCACCCCCAACACGTCAGAGTCCACCACCTCCACTTCCATGGACTTGTGTTTCCAACACCAATCCTCGTGGGAGATACCGACTGATAAGACACAAGGAGCAAATAAACCAACAGCAGCTCATATATATATATATATATATATATATATATATATTTAAAAAACACAATATATATATTATATCAAAAGACAGTCATCAACATCCCACTCCGAAAAAAATAATTACGCACTTCTCATTTTCAAACTCCATCAAGGTATTGATACCCACACACCAATTTTGGTAAACCTATCTTAAATAGAGGTGAGCATTGGCAAGGATGTTGCAATACGATACGATATTATATACTACCCAGATAATATCTAAATTAAATGTAGAGATGAAAAATGAAGTCGCTGTATATGTTCATCAGAAGATATTGATCATTCAGACGACTAATTGAGTCTAAACTATTTGCTTCAAAACATCCTATTTATTATTAGTGTTTTTGCACATTTTCACTGAAAAAAAGAAAATACAGTGTTACACGCTGTTATCATAAAATAAAGAGCAAAAAGTTTATTTTCACAGAAACTACTGTGTAGAAGTCTCAAAGTAACCATGACAACACAATGACGGCATTGTAACAACTGTAAGTGAAAACATTAAGGATAAAGCACCATGAGTTACTGATAATGCACAAAAATAAGAAAAAATACGTGTCCTATTATATCAGTTTAAACACTGATCTGAACAGATTATATGAAAATAAATGTGTATACATAAATATTACAGGCATTACACACTGTCATCATAAAATCAAGTGCATCAAATAACCATTGTAACACATTGAAAGCATTGTAACCACTGAAATAATGCACAAATACACAAAAATATTGATTAAGAAAATAAAATCTATAATATTTAAAAAAAAAAAAAAAAATCAGCAAAATCAAAAAATGTTCACACCCCTAATCTTAAACAGTTTCTGAGAAAAGCTGTTACCTTTAACTCAGACAAATGGATGGATGGACGGAGCTCAAACCTATATCCCCCTTCCACACTTGGTGGCGGGGGATAAAAAATAGCATTACACAAAAAGTCTGCTAGCTTCATGCTAATGTCTATGGGAAAACCTATGTATATGCTCATGCTAACGTTTATGCTTAACTTTCACAAACAGTCTTAGGAGTGTTATCAAACAATACACTTAAACATACAAGCATACTGTATGTTTTTTCAAGCCAAAAATACAAGAACTTAGTAGTCACCAGTAGGCCATGGGCTTTCAAGATGGCTACTTCCGACTACTACGGCAACAATGATAGGTCAAAACACACAAACTCACAGTAAAGAAAAATGGAACAAGGGCAATAACTCCGGAAAAAATAATTGCGCGCTTCTCATTTTTGAACTCCATCAAGGTATTGATACCCTGAAGCCACACACTGAATGTGGTTATCCTAACAGATTGTGAGAAAACTCGGACGGATGGACGCACGGTGTCCAAACCTTCCACACTTTGTGGAGGGTGATAATAATAATTAGTGAACATTTATTAAATGTGGCGGAGACTTGCTTATCTAATGCTCAGCATGGGGTTCACTATAAGCCAAGTAAACATGTTTGAAAGTTTCAACAGCTCAAAGCCACACTGTATGTTTGTTTGGAATAAAGCCGCAACAACACCTGAGGTGTGACTGAAAGCTGGGAACTACAAACACATTTACCAGTAATGAGGACGACCAAACAGAAAACTTCAACTTCAAAGTTTGTCTCACAGAAACTAAGATTCTGACTTGGATAATGAACTCAAGAGGTTTTATTAATAAAATTAAAATTACAGTAAAATAATTAAAGCACTTTAAAGACGTGTGCAACCCAAAAAGATGAAAACCACTGCAGGTTTGTCTATTTAATTAAACAAATAGATTGTCATTTTGGTTTCTGGAAGGTAATTCCTTGATTACCGTTCATTTTAGCCTATTAGCATTAGTATATATGCTGTGTATTGTCACCTTTATATTTTCCAGGTAAAACGTTGTCAAAAGAGAAGCTTAGGATGTCACCGCTGCCCGACAGCGCCACCATCCTCCTCTCGCCTTGTCGACTCACAGGCTGAAGGGTCACAGAAAGTTCGTCGCAGGAGGCTGTAGAGACATTAGACAACACCCAATAATACGTCTCAGTAATTAAACAAGAACAAGTGGACAGCAGATGATGTGTGTGAGGTTTTTTTGTACCCAGACAGAAGACCTTTCCAAACACAGACGCCATGAACTGAGTGAACAGTAGGTCTGTGAGGGGGCGGTCCATCAGGGAGATCTCCAGGGCCTGAGGCTGTAGGGCCAAACCTGCTTTCACCTCAGCATCAGGGAGAGACACCTACACACACAGAAAGAAACATGTATACAGTCATTTATAGGGAACCATGGTTCAATCTTAACGTTCAGCTTACACAGACATTATTAATACCAGCGTACACCATTTAATGTTTACATTTTGAAAGGTTGGTCGCCTTTTTTATCTCTTTGGTTCACACTGAAATAATCTGAGTCATGCTGTAGTTTTTTTTAATGCTCAATTTGGATATTTTAGAAAAGTCTGATTATTTTTGTGCTCAATCATATTTACGCATTAAAATGTAACCCTAATTAGAATTAAACTGTTCACATAAACATGAACAAAAAAAAAAAATCAGATACATGCCCAATGTGGGTAAAAAAAAAATACATAATTGACCTGCAGCGTCAAATACGTTTCTCAATTGCAATTACATCCTCAATTATGCATGTTCAATTACAACTCAATTATGATTACAGTGACTGGCATTTTTTCCAATTACAATTATTATTTCTCCCTGAATGACAATTACATATCAAGTATTAAATGTTAACTACAATATATGATAATTATTGACCATTTAATAAATAAACCCATGTCCTTCCTGTTGTGTCAGCTTTGTTAGCATCTCTTATCTGTTATCATGTCTTCAATCAGCTGCAAAATACAGTAAAAAAAAATTGTTAGGTTTCCATGAAAATATTCATATTCATATTTTTGGTGTGAGTGTCTGAGCTTTTTTTCTGTCAGTATAGCCGTAGATTTATTAATTTTTTAGAAATGGTAAAATTATCCTGACAGGTAGTGGGAAAAGTTGATATGAAACATAATTATTAATTCCGTATGTTTAAGCCATAGAAATGTAACATGTTTCCCCAGGTTTGAGTTCAATTAAATTGTAAAAGACGGTTTTTATAGAATTTAAATTACAAAGTCAATTAAAACGGCAACACATTTTAAAAATTCCAATTATAATTGTCATAATTGTAATTATTTATTAATTACATTTATAATTAGGGGTGTGAAAAAAAAATCAATTTCACAAAAATTGTTTTTTTTCTTCATTTTTTAATATTTAATCAATATTTCAGTGGTTACAATGCTTTCAATATGTTGCAATGGTTATTTGATGCACTTGATTTTATGATGGCAGTGTGTAATGACTGCAATA